>NC_138162.1:52734455-53009268 GCF_964165515.1 Mesoplodon bidens
AATCTGAGTATTTCGTAAAGTAATAACATGCTTAAAGAGTTTGTACTACTACAATTTAAAGCCACTCTAAAATCTTTTAAATGGTAAAAAAAAAATCTAAGACTCAATTTTCAGATTTACTTGACAAGTGATAGGAAGTGAGCTCTTTTTAAAATACAACTTTATTTTAGTAAAATGTATTACATTTATATTTATATTAAATACATATTTATCTAAAATATCATGTGTGTATAAATATATATTTATATAAATATATTTAATACATTTTAATATAATTTTAAAATAATGATATAACAATCACATGCTTGAGAAATAAACTTGCCTCTGCTTAGAGTCAATTGCTGGTGTTTCCTAAGATTATCAGTGGGGGAAAGTTCAGAGTGAGAGTTTACAAAATCAAAATTATCCTTTTACTTTTTCTGACAAGAGTATTGTTCCTTATAAAATACTTGTGAAAACATAACAACCCAGGATGGCTCTCCTCGAAGGTCTTGAAAGAGGAGTGGTCTAATTGAAGACAGTGGACTGTCATTACATGAAACCCTATGTTCTCCAGTTCATGCAATCCAAGTATGCTTCTCATATGATTACTCTAATATTATTCACTTTCTTGATATATTTAAATATAGAAATCTGATCATCCTGGTTGGCCCCTTCTTAAATACCTTCAGTAATTTTCTACTAGGTTTGGGGTCATAGTCTAAGTTCTTAACCAGGCATTCAAGTCTGAAATGATCTGACCATTGAAGAACTTGCCAGTCTCATCTCTGGTCACATTCCTCACCCACATTCTCCACTCCAGACTACCTGAAGCTCTCAGAACTTACCGAACCTGCTTATGACACCTGAGTTTGCTCACCGTGGAATGACCTCTCTCTTACATAGTTTGTCTGGCAAACAATTTCTAGTCCTCTGAGCCTATATGGGAGCATCAGCTCCCTCTCAAAGTGTTTCTGGCCTTTGGAAGTTGAATTAGATCCCTTTGTGCATACCACCTGTGCATCGCTATGAAAGCCCTCATTACCCTGCAACATAATTAACAGTGATTCTTGTCTGTCTCCCAAATTGAGAGCGTGTTCCTTGAGCATAAGACCTTGTTCATTTCTGTAACTTTAATGCCAACCACAGGGTCTGGCACATGATAGGAACTCAAGGTCTAACTTTTAGAGGACTAAAGTAACAAATGAATGAATGTTCTATCAAAAATTTCCTGAAGCTGGGGCTTCCCTGGTGGCGCAGTGGTTGAGAGTCCACCTGCCAATGCAGGTGACGCGGGTTCGTGCCTCGGTCCGGGAGGATCTCACATGCCACGGAGCGCCTGGGCCCGTGAGCCATGGCCGCTGATCCTGCGCATCCAGAGCCTGCGCTCTGCAAGGGGAGAGGCCACAACAGTGAGAGTCCCGCTTACCGGAAAAAAAAAAAAAAATCATTACACTTAAGATAGCGAATGAACCAGAATTTGCAGGGCATTTGGATCGAAGTTTGGTGTCTGATTAGTTTTTTAGGAGATACCTTGTGCTCATCCAAAAGAATATACGGTATTGTAAATGCTTTGAAAACCAAAAAGGTCTGTTCTCATCTTTCAATCGGCAATATTAATTGTTCTTTAAAATCTAGGAACCACGGGCCTCCCTGGTGGCGCAGTGGTTGAGAGTCCGCCTGCCGATGCAGGGGATACGGGTTCGTGCCCCGGTCTGGGAGGATCCCATATGCTGCGGAGCGGCTGGGCCCGTGAGCCATGGCCGCTGGGCCTGCGCATCCGGAGCCTGTGCTCCGCAACGGGAGAGGCCACAACAGTGAGAGGCCCGCATACCACAAAAAAAAAAAAAAAAAAAAAATCTAGGAACCAAAAATATAGATTACCTCATGAAAACATAACTCTTAATTTTCAAAGAAAATCTGATAGTGGTTTATGAAAAAAAAAACACCTCAAAACTGTTGTAGGACCAAAGATAAAGACATCAGACTGAGTCACAAAGCTTTTGGGAATTCATCCCCAGCATTGTGATCTCCATTGGGCAGTGCCATCCTAATGTCTCTGCTACTTACAGGACCTGCTGGGCAAAGAAAGGAAACTCTGAGACACAGTAGATCACTGGGTAAATCATGTCATTTTTCCAATGATTTTTACTTCTTTCTGCTTTGCACTTTCAGCTTCAAATATTATTTCTTTTTTGCATCTTTCCACCAAGTGTAACTCTTGATAGATAAAACGGTTGCCAGCATGTGACTCTGGAGGCCATTAAAAGTCTCTAGAGTACATATACCACGTCTTTCACCTGGACGTGTCAATAGCTCATGTCTATGAAAGACAAGAAGACAAGGAAAAGGGGATGAAAATAAATAAGGCAAGACAGCATATTTCTGACTATGACAATATTCAATATTGGGAAAAGCCGGACTCAGCAATGCCTAACTATTAATAAAGCTACTTGACAATAACGAAATATTTTGAGCAATTCCAAAATTTGGGGCATAAATGGTTAGGGACATTTCAAGGGCATACAAGAATTAGACAAACCTCTCATGGGAATTTTGCTTGCACACAGCAGACAACATCTTGAGCTATTTGGGATAAGACACACAGAGCCAGGTACCTCAAATTCCCTTAGGAAATGGATTATTGAAGACCACAGTACCCATGGAAGAGATTCCAAAACCCTAACTTCTCTTCCTACAATTCAGGTCCCCAAAGGATTGTCAAAGTTGTATTGGGATAAGAAACTTCTGCCATTTTAAAAGGGGCCCTAACAGAGGGAGACATGTTGACATGGCGGGGACATTCTGGGGGAGCAAGCTCCCCAAGGAGATGGAAAGCTCCAGAAAAATTTAGACTAACAATTCTTTTAGTCCCTAAAACGACGAGAGCAAGGCAGCAGTGAGACAATCCAGACATTTTTCTCCAAAATCAAGTCTGAGGGTTGCATAGCAGAGTTAAAGGATTACTTACCAATTGTTCCAGCCCTGCCTGAATCTGTGTCAACTCTGGTAACGGGTTCGTTTTTCCATCCTTCCTTGCCAACAAGATACCTATTCTGTTTGTAGGCTCAGTAGAAATCTTCCTAGAAGTGGGGTTGCCTGTACTTCATACGGAACTTTATTGACTCCTGTATGAAGCAATTTAACTGAAATTGCCAACTTCGTGGGGAGAACAATGGTCCTTCAGTCACAATGGTTCCCAAATACACTCTTGCTGACATACCTCCAGATGGACACATTGTAGACTGAGATATATACTAGATCAGGCCTGAAAATCCTTGATTTGTAGCCCCGAATCTTTAGGGCCAAAACTCTGTTTTGAGTAGTTAACATGCATGTGTTTCCAGTTTGCAAGGACATTGATGTTACAACTCTTTCACGTCACCACCCTGACCAGCAACCAACTTGTCCTGAAGTGACCGTATCACTTCAAGGCCTGTTCAGGGAGCCGTGGGAAGCCAATGCCTCTCATTCGATAGATGTTCCGTACTGTCAAAGGAAGCCTGTGGCCCCACGCTCCCAGTTTTTCCTCACTCTTGCAAATTATAGGCATATTAATCCCACCTCAGGCGACCCATTATCACACAAACATCATTCTTCAAAGCCTTCTTCCTTCCCCTCCTTTAAGGTATCTCAGGAAAATGTCAACATCTTTCTCTTTTTTTGTTTGTTTTGATATTCTTGTCTCCTTTTCTTCTATTTTTTAGCTTAAAAAATGCTTAATCACAAATGTTGAGTCAATAGATTTATATGCTGATAATCCATTATGCCTTTTCGTAGATAAACTCGTCAATGAATACACGACATTACCACCTCCTGAAACAGTCAGCAATGAAGAAGAAGGTAAAGAACCTATTGAAAAAACTATTCACAGTATTAAAGTTACAACACTGTAGTCAGACCTGGAGCATATCATTATATGACTTAAAAATTTTACTTTCATTAATCTGAGTATTTCGTAAAGTAATAACATGCTTAAAGAATTTGTACTACTACAATTTAAAGCCACTCTAAAATCTTTTAAATGGTAAAAAAAAAATCTAAGACTCAATTTTCAGATTTACTTGACAAGTGATAGGAAGTGAGCTCTTTTTAAAATACAACTTTATTTTAGTAAAATATATTATATTTATATTTATATTAAATATATATTTATCTAAAATATCATGTGTGTATAAATATATATTTATATAAATATATTTAATACATTTTAATATAATTTTAAAATAATGATATAACAATCACATGCTTGAGAAATAAACTTGCCTCTGCTTAGAGTCAATTGTTGGTGTTTCCTAAGATTATCAGTGGGGGAACGTACAGAGTGAGAGTTTACAAAATCAAAATTATCCTTTTACTTTTTCTGACAAGAGTATTGTTCCTTATAAAATACTTGTGAAAACATAACAACCCAGGATGGCTCTCCTCGAAGGTCTTGAAAGAGGAGTGGTCTAATTGAAGACAGTGGACTGTCATTACATAAAACCCTATGTTCTCCAGTTCATGCAATCCAAGTATGTTTCTCATATGATTACTCTAATATTATTCACTTTCTTGATATATTTAAATATAGAAATCTGATCATCCTGGTTGGCCCCTTCTTAAATACCTTCAGTAATTTTCTACTAGGTTTGGGGTCATAGTCTAAGTTCTTAACCAGGCATTCAAGTCTGAAATGATCTGACCATTGAAGAACTTGCCAGTCTGATCTCTGGTCACATTCCTCACCCACATTCTCCACTCCAGACTACCTGAAGCTCTCAGAACTTACCGAACCTGCTTATGACACCTGAGTTTGCTCACCGTGGAATGACCTCTCTCTTACATAGTTTGTCTGGCAAACAATTTCTAGTCCTCTGAGCCTATATGGGAGCATCAGCTCCCTCTCAAAGTGTTTCTGGCCTTTGGAAGTTGAATTAGATCCCTCTGTACATACCACCTGTGCATCGCTATGAAAGCCCTCATTACCCTGCAACATAATTAACAGTGATTCTTGTCTGTCTCCCAAATTGAGAGCTTGTTCCTTGAGCATAAGACCTTGTTCATTTCTGTAACTTTAATGCCAGCCGCAGGGTCTGGCACATGATAGGTACTCAAGGTCTAACTTTTAGATGACTAAAGTAACAAATGAATGAATGTTCTATGAAAAATTTCCTGAAGCCGGGGCTTCCCTGGTGGCGCAGTGGTTGAGAGTCCGCCTGCCAATGCAGGCGACGCGGGTTCGTGCCCCAGTCCGGGAGGATCTCACATGCCACGGAGCGCCTGGGCCCGTGAGCCATGGCCGCTGATCCTGCGCATCCAGAACCTGCGCTCTGCAAGGGGAGAGGCCACAACAGTGAGAGTCCCGCTTAACGGAAAAAAAAAAGAAAATCATTACACTTAAGATAGCGAATGAACCAGAATTTGCAGGGCATTTGGATCGAAGTTTGGTGTCTGATTAGTTTTTTAGGAGATACCTTGTGCTCATCCAAAAGAATATACGGTATTGTAAATGCTTTGAAAACCAAAAAGGTCTGTTCTCATCTTTCAATCGGCAATATTAATTGTTCTTTAAAATCTAGGAACCAAAAATATACATTACCTCATGAAAACATAACTCTTAATTTTCAAAGAAAATCTGATAGTGGTTTATGAAAAAAAAAATACCTCAAAACTGTTGTAGGACCAAAGATAAAGACATCAGACTGAGTCACAAAGCTTTTGGGAATTCATCCCCAGCATTGTGATCTCCATTGGGCAGTGCCATCCTAATGTCCCTGCTAATTACAGGACCTGCTGGGCAAAGAAAGGAAACTCTGAGACACAGTAGATCACTGGGTAAATCATGTCATTTTTCCAATGATTTTTACTTCTTTCTGCTTTGCACTTTCAGCTTCAAATATTATTTCTTTTTTGCATCTTTCCACCAAGTGTAACTCTTGATAGATAAAACGGTTGCCAGCATGTGACTCTGGAGGCCATTAAAAGTCTCTAGAGTACATATACCACGTCTTTCACCTGGACGTGTCAATAGCTCATGTCTATGAAAGACAAGAAGACAAGGAAAAGGGGATGAAAATAAATAAGGCAAGACAGCATATTTCTGACTATGACAATATTCAATATTGGGAAAAGCCGGACTCAGCAATGCCTAACTATTAATAAAGCTACTTGACAATAACGAAATATTTTGAGCAATTCCAAAATTTGGGGCATAAATGGTTAGGGACATTTCAAGGGCATACAAGAATTAGACAAACCTCTCATGGGAATTTTGCTTGCACACAGCAGACAACATCTTGAGCTATTTGGGATAAGACACACAGAGCCAGGTACCTCAAATTCCCTTAGGAAATGGATTATTGAAGACCACAGTACCCATGGAAGAGATTCCAAAACCCTAACTTCTCTTCCTACAATTCAGGTCCCCAAAGGATTGTCAAAGTTGTATTGGGATAAGAAACTTCTGCCATTTTAAAAGGGGCCCTAACAGAGGGAGACATGTTGACATGGCGGGGACATTCTGGGGGAGCAAGCTCCCCAAGGAGATGGAAAGCTCCAGAAAAATTTAGACTAACAATTCTTTTAGTCCCTAAAACGACGAGAGCAAGGCAGCAGTGAGACAATCCAGACATTTTTCTCCAAAATCAAGTCTGAGGGTTGCATAGCAGAGTTAAAGGATTACTTACCAATTGTTCCAGCCCTGCCTGAATCTGTGTCAACTCTGGTAACGGGTTCGTTTTTCCATCCTTCCTTGCCAACAAGATACCTATTCTGTTTGTAGGCTCAGTAGAAATCTTCCTAGAAGTGGGGTTGCCTGTACTTCATACGGAACTTTATTGACTCCTGTATGAAGCAATTTAACTGAAATTGCCAACTTCGTGGGGAGAACAATGGTCCTTCAGTCACAATGGTTCCCAAATACACTCTTGCTGACATACCTCCAGATGGACACATTGTAGACTGAGATATATACTAGATCAGGCCTGAAAATCCTTGATTTGTAGCCCCGAATCTTTAGGGCCAAAACTCTGTTTTGAGTAGTTAACATGCATGTGTTTCCAGTTTGCAAGGACATTGATGTTACAACTCTTTCACGTCACCACCCTGACCAGCAACCAACTTGTCCTGAAGTGACCGTATCACTTCAAGGCCTGTTCAGGGAGCCGTGGGAAGCCAATGCCTCTCATTCGATAGATGTTCCGTACTGTCAAAGGAAGCCTGTGGCCCCACGCTCCCAGTTTTTCCTCACTCTTGCAAATTATAGGCATATTAATCCCACCTCAGGCGACCCATTATCACACAAACATCATTCTTCAAAGCCTTCTTCCTTCCCCTCCTTTAAGGTATCTCAGGAAAATGTCAACATCTTTCTCTTTTTTTGTTTGTTTTGATATTCTTGTCTCCTTTTCTTCTATTTTTTAGCTTAAAAAATGCTTAATCACAAATGTTGAGTCAATAGATTTATATGCTGATAATCCATTATGCCTTTTCGTAGATAAACTCGTCAATGAATACACGACATTACCACCTCCTGAAACAGTCAGCAATGAAGAAGAAGGTAAAGAACCTATTGAAAAAACTATTTACAGTATTAAAGTTACAACACTGTAGTCAGACCTGGAGCATATCATTATATGACTTAAAAATTTTACTTTCATTAATCTGAGTATTTCGTAAAGTAATAACATGCTTAAAGAATTTCTACTACTACAATTTAAAGCCACTCTAAAATCTTTTAAATGGTAAAAAAAAAATCTAAGACTCAATTTTCAGATTTACTTGACAAGTGATAGGAAGTGAGCTCTTTTTAAAATACAACTTTATTTTAGTAAAATATATTATATTTATATTTATATTAAATATATATTTATCTAAAATATCATGTGTGTATAAATATATATTTATATAAATATATTTAATACATTTTAATATAATTTTAAAATAATGATATAACAATCACATGCTTGAGAAATAAACTTGCCTCTGCTTAGAGTCAATTGTTGGTGTTTCCTAAGATTATCAGTGGGGGAACGTACAGAGTGAGAGTTTACAAAATCAAAATTATCCTTTTACTTTTTCTGACAAGAGTATTGTTCCTTATAAAATACTTGTGAAAACATAACAACCCAGGATGGCTCTCCTCGAAGGTCTTGAAAGAGGAGTGGTCTAATTGAAGACAGTGGACTGTCATTACATGAAACCCTATGTTCTCCAGTTCATGCAATCCAAGTATGCTTCTCATATGATTACTCTAATATTATTCACTTTCTTGATATATTTAAATATAGAAATCTGATCATCCTGGTTGGCCCCTTCTTAAATACCTTCAGTAATTTTCTACTAGGTTTGGGGTCATAGTCTAAGTTCTTAACCAGGCATTCAAGTCTGAAATGATCTGACCATTGAAGAACTTGCCAGTCTGATCTCTGGTCACATTCCTCACCCACATTCTCCACTCCAGACTACCTGAAGCTCTCAGAACTTACCGAACCTGCTTATGACACCTGAGTTTGCTCACCGTGGAATGACCTCTCTCCTACATAGTTTGTCTGGCAAACAATTTCTAGTCCTCTGAGCCTATATGGGAGCATCAGCTCCCTCTCAAAGTGTTTCTGGCCTTTGGAAGTTGAATTAGATCCCTCTGTGCACACCACCTGTGCATCGCTATGAAAGCCCTGATTACCCTGCAACATAATTAACAGTGATTCTTGTCTGTCTCCCAAATTGAGAGCTTGTTCCTTGAGCATAAGACCTTGTTCATTTCTGTAACTTTAATGCCAGCCGCAGGGTCTGGCACATGATAGGAACTCAAGGTCTAACTTTTAGATGACTAAAGTAACAAATGAATGAATGTTCTATGAAAAATTTCCTGAAGCCGGGGCTTCCCTGGTGGCGCAGTGGTTGAGAGTCCACCTGCCAATGCAGGTGACGCGGGTTCGTGCCCCGGTCCGGGAGGATCTCACATGCCACGGAGCGCCTGGGCCCGTGAGCCATGGCCGCTGATCCTGCGCATCCAGAGCCTGCGCTCTGCAAGGGGAGAGGCCACAACAGTGAGAGTCCCGCTTACCGGAAAAAAAAAAGAAAATCATTACACTTAAGATAGCGAATGAACCAGAATTTGCAGGGCATCTGGATCGACGTTTGGTGTCTGATTAGTTTTTTAGGAGATACCTTGTGCTCATCCAAAAGAATATACGGTATTGTAAATGCTTTGAAAACCAAAAAGGTCTGTTCTCATCTTTCAATCGGCAATATTAATTGTTCTTTAAAATCTAGGAACCAAAAATATACATTACCTCATGAAAACATAACTCTTAATTTTCAAAGAAAATCTGATAGTGGTTTATGAAAAAAAAAAAACACCTCAAAACTGTTGTAGGACCACAGATAAAGACATCAGACTGAGTCACAAAGCTTTTGGGAATTCATCCCCAGCATTGTGATCTCCATTGGGCAGTGCCATCCTAATGTCCCTGCTACTTACAGGACCTGCTGGGCAAAGAAAGGAAACTCTGAGACACAGTAGATCACTGGGTAAATCATGTCATTTTTCCAATGATTTTTACTTCTTTCTGCTTTGCACTTTCAGCTTCAAATATTATTTCTTTTTTGCATCTTTCCACCAAGTGTAACTCTTGATAGATAAAACGGTTGCCAGCATGTGACTCTGGAGGCCATTAAAAGTCTCTAGAGTACATATACCACGTCTTTCACCTGGACGTGTCAATAGCTCATGTCTATGAAAGACAAGAAGACAAGGAAAAGGGGATGAAAATAAATAAGGCAAGACAGCATATTTCTGACTATGACAATATTCAATATTGGGAAAAGCCGGACTCAGCAATGCCTAACTATTAATAAAGCTACTTGACAATAACGAAATATTTTGAGCAATTCCAAAATTTGGGGCATAAATGGTTAGGGACATTTCAAGGGCATACAAGAATTAGACAAACCTCTCATGGGAATTTTGCTTGCACACAGCAGACAACATCTTGAGCTATTTGGGATAAGACACACAGAGCCAGGTACCTCAAATTCCCTTAGGAAATGGATTATTGAAGACCACAGTACCCATGGAAGAGATTCCAAAACCCTAACTTCTCTTCCTACAATTCAGGTCCCCAAAGGATTGTCAAAGTTGTATTGGGATAAGAAACTTCTGCCATTTTAAAAGGGGCCCTAACAGAGGGAGACATGTTGACATGGCGGGGACATTCTGGGGTAGCAAGCTCCCCAAGGAGATGGAAAGCTCCAGAAAAATTTAGACTAACAATTCTTTTAGTCCCTAAAACGACGAGAGCAAGGCAGTAGTGAGACAATCCAGACATTTTTCTCCAAAATCAAGTCTGAGGGTTGCATAGCAGAGTTAAAGGATTACTTACCAATTGTTCCAGCCCTGCCTGAATCTGTGTCAACTCTGGTAACGGGTTCGTTTTTCCATCCTTCCTTGCCAACAAGATACCTATTCTGTTTGTAGGCTCAGTAGAAATCTTCCTAGAAGTGGGGTTGCCTGTACTTCATACGGAACTTTATTGACTCCTGTATGAAGCAATTTAACTGAAATTGCCAACTTCGTGGGGAGAACAATGGTCCTTCAGTCACAATGGTTCCCAAATACACTCTTGCTGACATACCTCCAGATGGACACATTGTAGACTGAGATATATACTAAATCAGGCCTGAAAATCCTTGATTTGTAGCCCCAAATCTTTAGGGCCAAAACTCTGTTTTGAGTAGTTAACATGCATGTGTTTCCAGTTTGCAAGGACATTGATGTTACAACTCTTTCACGTCACCACCCTGACCAGCAACCAACTTGTCCTGAAGTGACCGTATCACTTCAAGGCCTGTTCAGGGAGCCGTGGGAAGCCAATGCCTCTCATTCGATAGATGTTCCGTACTGTCAAAGGAAGCCTGTGGCCCCACGCTCCCAGTTTTTCCTCACTCTTGCAAATTATAGGCATATTAATCCCACCTCAGGCGACCCATTATCACACAAACATCATTCTTCAAAGCCTTCTTCCTTCCCCTCCTTTAAGGTATCTCAGGAAAATGTCAACATCTTTCTCTTTTTTTGTTTGTTTTGATATTCTTGTCTCCTTTTCTTCTATTTTTTAGCTTAAAAAATGCTTAATCACAAATGCTGAGTCAATATATTTATATGCTGATAATCCATTATGCCTTTTCGTAGATAAACTCGTCAATGAAAACACGACATTACCACCTCCTGAAACAGTCAGCAATGAAAAAGAAGGTAAAGAACCTATTGAAAAAACTATTCACACTATTAAAGTTACAACACTGTAGTCAGACCTGGAGCATATCATTATATGACTTAAAAATTTTACTTTCATTAATCTGAGTATTTCGTAAAGTAATAACATGCTTAAAGAGTTTGTACTACTACAATTTAAAGCTACTCTAAAATCTTTTAAATGGTAAAAAAAAAATCTAAGACTCAATTTTCAGATTTACTTGACAAGTGATAGGAAGTGAGCTCTTTTTAAAATACAACTTTATTTTAGTAAAATGTATTACATTTATATTTATATTAAATATATATTTATCTAAAATATCATGTGTGTATAAATATATATTTATATAAATATATTTAATACATTTTAATATAATTTTAAAATAATGATATAACAATCACATGCTTGAGAAATAAACTTGCCTCTGCTTAGAGTCAATTGCTGGTGTTTCCTAAGATTATCAGTGGGGGAAAGTTCAGAGTGAGAGTTTACAAAATCAAAATTATCCTTTTACTTTTTCTGACAAGAGTATTGTTCCTTATAAAATACTTGTGAAAACATAACAACCCAGGATGGCTCTCCTCGATGGTCTTGAAAGAGGAGTGGTCTAATTGAAGACAGTGGACTGTCATTACATGAAACCCTATGTTCTCCAGTTCATGCAATCCAAGTATGCTTCTCATATGATTACTCTAATATTATTCACTTTCTTGATATATTTAAATATAGAAATCTGATCATCCTGGTTGGCCCCTTCTTAAATACCTTCAGTAATTTTCTACTAGGTTTGGGGTCATAGTCTAAGTTCTTAACCAGGCATTCAAGTCTGAAATGATCTGACCATTGAAGAACTTGCCAGTCTCATCTCTGGTCACATTCCTCACCCACATTCTCCACTCCAGACTACCTGAAGCTCTCAGAACTTACCGAACCTGCTTATGACACCTGAGTTTGCTCACCGTGGAATGACCTCTCTCTTACATAGTTTGTCTGGCAAACAATTTCTAGTCCTCTGAGCCTATATGGGAGCATCAGCTCCCTCTCCAAGTGTTTCTGGCCTTTGGAAGTTGAATTAGATCCCTTTGTGCATACCACCTGTGCATCGCTATGAAAGCCCTGATTACCCTGCAACATAATTAACAGTGATTCTTGTCTGTCTCCCAAATTGAGAGCGTGTTCCTTGAGCATAAGACCTTGTTCATTTCTGTAACTTTAATGCCAACCACAGGGTCTGGCACATGATAGGAACTCAAGGTCTAACTTTTAGATGACTAAAGTAACAAATGAATGAATGTTCTATGAAAAATTTCCTGAAGCCGGGGCTTCCCTGGTGGCGCAGTGGTTGAGAGTCCACCTGCCAATGCAGGTGACGCGGGTTCGTGCCCCGGTCCGGGAGGATCTCACATGCCACGGAGCGCCTGGGCCCGTGAGCCATGGCCGCTGATCCTGCGCATCCAGAGCCTGCGCTCTGCAAGGGGAGAGGCCACAACAGTGAGAGTCCCGCTTACCGGAAAAAAAAAAGAAAATCATTACACTTAAGATAGCGAATGAACCAGAATTTGCAGGGCATCTGGATCGACGTTTGGTGTCTGATTAGTTTTTTAGGAGATACCTTGTGCTCATCCAAAAGAATATACGGTATTGTAAATGCTTTGAAAACCAAAAAGGTCTGTTCTCATCTTTCAATCGGCAATATTAATTGTTCTTTAAAATCTAGGAACCAAAAATATACATTACCTCATGAAAACATAACTCTTAATTTTCAAAGAAAATCTGATAGTGGTTTATGAAAAAAAAAAAACACCTCAAAACTGTTGTAGGACCAAAGATAAAGACATCAGACTGAGTCACAAAGCTTTTGGGAATTCATCCCCAGCATTGTGATCTCCATTGGGCAGTGCCATCCTAATGTCCCTGCTACTTACAGGACCTGCTGGGCAAAGAAAGGAAACTCTGAGACACAGTAGATCACTGGGTAAATCATGTCATTTTTCCAATGATTTTTACTTCTTTCTGCTTTGCACTTTCAGCTTCAAATATTATTTCTTTTTTGCATCTTTCCACCAAGTGTAACTCTTGATAGATAAAACGGTTGCCAGCATGTGACTCTGGAGGCCATTAAAAGTCTCTAGAGTACATATACCACGTCTTTCACCTGGACGTGTCAATAGCTCATGTCTATGAAAGACAAGAAGACAAGGAAAAGGGGATGAAAATAAATAAGGCAAGACAGCATATTTCTGACTATGACAATATTCAATATTGGGAAAAGCCGGACTCAGCAATGCCTAACTATTAATAAAGCTACTTGACAATAACGAAATATTTTGAGCAATTCCAAAATTTGGGGCATAAATGGTTAGGGACATTTCAAGGGCATACAAGAATTAGACAAACCTCTCATGGGAATTTTGCTTGCACACAGCAGACAACATCTTGAGCTATTTGGGATAAGACACACAGAGCCAGGTACCTCAAATTCCCTTAGGAAATGGATTATTGAAGACCACAGTACCCATGGAAGAGATTCCAAAACCCTAACTTCTCTTCCTACAATTCAGGTCCCCAAAGGATTGTCAAAGTTGTATTGGGATAAGAAACTTCTGCCATTTTAAAAGGGGCCCTAACAGAGGGAGACATGTTGACATGGCGGGGACATTCTGGGGGAGCAAGCTCCCCAAGGAGATGGAAAGCTCCAGAAAAATTTAGACTAACAATTCTTTTAGTCCCTAAAACGACGAGAGCAAGGCAGTAGTGAGACAATCCAGACATTTTTCTCCAAAATCAAGTCTGAGGGTTGCATAGCAGAGTTAAAGGATTACTTACCAATTGTTCCAGCCCTGCCTGAATCTGTGTCAACTCTGGTAACGGGTTCGTTTTTCCATCCTTCCTTGCCAACAAGATACCTATTCTGTTTGTAGGCTCAGTAGAAATCTTCCTAGAAGTGGGGTTGCCTGTACTTCATACGGAACTTTATTGACTCCTGTATGAAGCAATTTAACTGAAATTGCCAACTTCGTGGGGAGAACAATGGTCCTTCAGTCACAATGGTTCCCAAATACACTCTTGCTGACATACCTCCAGATGGACACATTGTAGACTGAGATATATACTAGATCAGGCCTGAAAATCCTTGATTTGTAGCCCCAAATCTTTAGGGCCAAAACTCTGTTTTGAGTAGTTAACATGCATGTGTTTCCAGTTTGCAAGGACATTGATGTTACAACTCTTTCACGTCACCACCCTGACCAGCAACCAACTTGTCCTGAAGTGACCGTATCACTTCAAGGCCTGTTCAGGGAGCCGTGGGAAGCCAATGCCTCTCATTCGATAGATGTTCCGTACTGTCAAAGGAAGCCTGTGGCCCCACGCTCCCAGTTTTTCCTCACTCTTGCAAATTATAGGCATATTAATCCCACCTCAGGCGACCCATTATCACACAAACATCATTCTTCAAAGCCTTCTTCCTTCCCCTCCTTTAAGGTATCTCAGGAAAATGTCAACATCTTTCTCTTTTTTTGTTTGTTTTGATATTCTTGTCTCCTTTTCTTCTATTTTTTAGCTTAAAAAATGCTTAATCACAAATGCTGAGTCAATATATTTATATGCTGATAATCCATTATGCCTTTTCGTAGATAAACTCGTCAATGAAAACACGACATTACCACCTCCTGAAACAGTCAGCAATGAAAAAGAAGGTAAAGAACCTATTGAAAAAACTATTCACACTATTAAAGTTACAACACTGTAGTCAGACCTGGAGCATATCATTATATGACTTAAAAATTTTACTTTCATTAATCTGAGTATTTCGTAAAGTAATAACATGCTTAAAGAGTTTGTACTACTACAATTTAAAGCTACTCTAAAATCTTTTAAATGGTAAAAAAAAAATCTAAGACTCAATTTTCAGATTTACTTGACAAGTGATAGGAAGTGAGCTCTTTTTAAAATACAACTTTATTTTAGTAAAATGTATTACATTTATATTTATATTAAATATATATTTATCTAAAATATCATGTGTGTATAAATATATATTTATATAAATATATTTAATACATTTTAATATAATTTTAAAATAATGATATAACAATCACATGCTTGAGAAATAAACTTGCCTCTGCTTAGAGTCAATTGCTGGTGTTTCCTAAGATTATCAGTGGGGGAAAGTTCAGAGTGAGAGTTTACAAAATCAAAATTATCCTTTTACTTTTTCTGACAAGAGTATTGTTCCTTATAAAATACTTGTGAAAACATAACAACCCAGGATGGCTCTCCTCGATGGTCTTGAAAGAGGAGTGGTCTAATTGAAGACAGTGGACTGTCATTACATGAAACCCTATGTTCTCCAGTTCATGCAATCCAAGTATGCTTCTCATATGATTACTCTAATATTATTCACTTTCTTGATATATTTAAATATAGAAATCTGATCATCCTGGTTGGCCCCTTCTTAAATACCTTCAGTAATTTTCTACTAGGTTTGGGGTCATAGTCTAAGTTCTTAACCAGGCATTCAAGTCTGAAATGATCTGACCATTGAAGAACTTGCCAGTCTCATCTCTGGTCACATTCCTCACCCACATTCTCCACTCCAGACTACCTGAAGCTCTCAGAACTTACCGAACCTGCTTATGACACCTGAGTTTGCTCACCGTGGAATGACCTCTCTCTTACATAGTTTGTCTGGCAAACAATTTCTAGTCCTCTGAGCCTATATGGGAGCATCAGCTCCCTCTCCAAGTGTTTCTGGCCTTTGGAAGTTGAATTAGATCCCTTTGTGCATACCACCTGTGCATCGCTATGAAAGCCCTGATTACCCTGCAACATAATTAACAGTGATTCTTGTCTGTCTCCCAAATTGAGAGCGTGTTCCTTGAGCATAAGACCTTGTTCATTTCTGTAACTTTAATGCCAACCACAGGGTCTGGCACATGATAGGAACTCAAGGTCTAACTTTTAGATGACTAAAGTAACAAATGAATGAATGTTCTATGAAAAATTTCCTGAAGCCGGGGCTTCCCTGGTGGCGCAGTGGTTGAGAGTCCACCTGCCAATGCAGGTGACGCGGGTTCGTGCCCCGGTCCGGGAGGATCTCACATGCCACGGAGCGCCTGGGCCCGTGAGCCATGGCCGCTGATCCTGCGCATCCAGAGCCTGCGCTCTGCAAGGGGAGAGGCCACAACAGTGAGAGTCCCGCTTACCGGAAAAAAAAAAGAAAATCATTACACTTAAGATAGCGAATGAACCAGAATTTGCAGGGCATCTGGATCGACGTTTGGTGTCTGATTAGTTTTTTAGGAGATACCTTGTGCTCATCCAAAAGAATATACGGTATTGTAAATGCTTTGAAAACCAAAAAGGTCTGTTCTCATCTTTCAATCGGCAATATTAATTGTTCTTTAAAATCTAGGAACCAAAAATATACATTACCTCATGAAAACATAACTCTTAATTTTCAAAGAAAATCTGATAGTGGTTTATGAAAAAAAAAAAACACCTCAAAACTGTTGTAGGACCAAAGATAAAGACATCAGACTGAGTCACAAAGCTTTTGGGAATTCATCCCCAGCATTGTGATCTCCATTGGGCAGTGCCATCCTAATGTCCCTGCTACTTACAGGACCTGCTGGGCAAAGAAAGGAAACTCTGAGACACAGTAGATCACTGGGTAAATCATGTCATTTTTCCAATGATTTTTACTTCTTTCTGCTTTGCACTTTCAGCTTCAAATATTATTTCTTTTTTGCATCTTTCCACCAAGTGTAACTATTGATAGATAAAACGGTTGCCAGCATGTGACTCTGGAGGCCATTAAAAGTCTCTAGAGTACATATACCACGTCTTTCACCTGGACGTGTCAATAGCTCATGTCTATGAAAGACAAGAAGACAAGGAAAAGGGGATGAAAATAAATAAGGCAAGACAGCATATTTCTGACTATGACAATATTCAATATTGGGAAAAGCCGGACTCAGCAATGCCTAACTATTAATAAAGCTACTTGACAATAACGAAATATTTTGAGCAATTCCAAAATTTGGGGCATAAATGGTTAGGGACATTTCAAGGGCATACAAGAATTAGACAAACCTCTCATGGGAATTTTGCTTGCACACAGCAGACAACATCTTGAGCTATTTGGGATAAGACACACAGAGCCAGGTACCTCAAATTCCCTTAGGAAATGGATTATTGAAGACCACAGTACCCATGGAAGAGATTCCAAAACCCTAACTTCTCTTCCTACAATTCAGGTCCCCAAAGGATTGTCAAAGTTGTATTGGGATAAGAAACTTCTGCCATTTTAAAAGGGGCCCTAACAGAGGGAGACATGTTGACATGGCGGGGACATTCTGGGGGAGCAAGCTCCCCAAGGAGATGGAAAGCTCCAGAAAAATTTAGACTAACAATTCTTTTAGTCCCTAAAACGACGAGAGCAAGGCAGTAGTGAGACAATCCAGACATTTTTCTCCAAAATCAAGTCTGAGGGTTGCATAGCAGAGTTAAAGGATTACTTACCAATTGTTCCAGCCCTGCCTGAATCTGTGTCAACTCTGGTAACGGGTTCGTTTTTCCATCCTTCCTTGCCAACAAGATACCTATTCTGTTTGTAGGCTCAGTAGAAATCTTCCTAGAAGTGGGGTTGCCTGTACTTCATACGGAACTTTATTGACTCCTGTATGAAGCAATTTAACTGAAATTGCCAACTTCGTGGGGAGAACAATGGTCCTTCAGTCACAATGGTTCCCAAATACACTCTTGCTGACATACCTCCAGATGGACACATTGTAGACTGAGATATATACTAGATCAAGCCTGAAAATCCTTGATTTGTAGCCCCAAATCTTTAGGGCCAAAACTCTGTTTTGAGTAGTTAACATGCATGTGTTTCCAGTTTGCAAGGACATTGATGTTACAACTCTTTCACGTCACCACCCTGACCAGCAACCAACTTGTCCTGAAGTGACCGTATCACTTCAAGGCCTGTTCAGGGAGCCGTGGGAAGCCAATGCCTCTCATTCGATAGATGTTCCGTACTGTCAAAGGAAGCCTGTGGCCCCACGCTCCCAGTTTTTCCTCACTCTTGCAAATTATAGGCATATTAATCCCACCTCAGGCGACCCATTATCACACAAACATCATTCTTCAAAGCCTTCTTCCTTCCCCTCCTTTAAGGTATCTCAGGAAAATGTCAACATCTTTCTCTTTTTTTGTTTGTTTTGATATTCTTGTCTCCTTTTCTTCTATTTTTTAGCTTAAAAAATGCTTAATCACAAATGTTGAGTCAATATATTTATATGCTGATAATCCATTATGCCTTTTTGTAGATAAACTCGTCAATGAAAACACGACATTACCACCTCCTGAAACAGTCAGCAATGAAGCAGAAGGTAAAGAACCTATTGAAAAAACTATTCACAGTATTAAAGTTACAACACTGTAGTCAGACCTGGAGCATATCATTATATGACTTAAAAATTTTACTTTCATTAATCTGAGTATTTCGTAAAGTAATAACATGCTTAAAGAGTTTGTACTACTACAATTTAAAGCCACTCTAAAATCTTTTAAATGGTAAAAAAAAAATCTAAGACTCAATTTTCAGATTTACTTGACAAGTGATAGGAAGTGAGCTCTTTTTAAAATACAACTTTATTTTAGTAAAATGTATTACATTTATATTTATATTAAATACATATTTATCTAAAATATCATGTGTGTATAAATATATATTTATATAAATATATTTAATACATTTTAATATAATTTTAAAATAATGATATAACAATCACATGCTTGAGAAATAAACTTGCCTCTGCTTAGAGTCAATTGCTGGTGTTTCCTAAGATTATCAGTGGGGGAAAGTTCAGAGTGAGAGTTTACAAAATCAAAATTATCCTTTTACTTTTTCTGACAAGAGTATTGTTCCTTATAAAATACTTGTGAAAACATAACAACCCAGGATGGCTCTCCTCGAAGGTCTTGAAAGAGGAGTGGTCTAATTGAAGACAGTGGACTGTCATTACATGAAACCCTATGTTCTCCAGTTCATGCAATCCAAGTATGCTTCTCATATGATTACTCTAATATTATTCACTTTCTTGATATATTTAAATATAGAAATCTGATGATCCTGGTTGGCCCCTTCTTAAATACCTTCAGTAATTTTCTACTAGGTTTGGGGTCATAGTCTAAGTTCTTAACCAGGCATTCAAGTCTGAAATGATCTGACCATTGAAGAACTTGCCAGTCTCATCTCTGGTCACATTCCTCACCCACATTCTCCACTCCAGACTACCTGAAGCTCTCAGAACTTACCGAACCTGCTTATGACACCTGAGTTTGCTCACCGTGGAATGACCTCTCTCTTACATAGTTTGTCTGGCAAACAATTTCTAGTCCTCTGAGCCTATATGGGAGCATCAGCTCCCTCTCAAAGTGTTTCTGGCCTTTGGAAGTTGAATTAGATCCCTTTGTGCATACCACCTGTGCATCGCTATGAAAGCCCTCATTACCCTGCAACATAATTAACAGTGATTCTTGTCTGTCTCCCAAATTGAGAGCGTGTTCCTTGAGCATAAGACCTTGTTCATTTCTGTAACTTTAATGCCAACCACAGGGTCTGGCACATGATAGGAACTCAAGGTCTAACTTTTAGAGGACTAAAGTAACAAATGAATGAATGTTCTATCAAAAATTTCCTGAAGCTGGGGCTTCCCTGGTGGCGCAGTGGTTGAGAGTCCACCTGCCAATGCAGGTGACGCGGGTTCGTGCCCCGGTCCGGGAGGATCTCACATGCCACGGAGCGCCTGGGCCCGTGAGCCATGGCCGCTGATCCTGCGCATCCAGAGCCTGCGCTCTGCAAGGGGAGAGGCCACAACAGTGAGAGTCCCGCTTACCGGAAAAAAAAAAAAAATCATTACACTTAAGATAGCGAATGAACCAGAATTTGCAGGGCATTTGGATCGAAGTTTGGTGTCTGATTAGTTTTTTAGGAGATACCTTGTGCTCATCCAAAAGAATATACGGTATTGTAAATGCTTTGAAAACCAAAAAGGTCTGTTCTCATCTTTCAATCGGCAATATTAATTGTTCTTTAAAATCTAGGAACCACGGGCCTCCCTGGTGGCGCAGTGGTTGAGAGTCCGCCTGCCGATGCAGGGGATACGGGTTCGTGCCCCGGTCTGGGAGGATCCCATATGCTGCGGAGCGGCTGGGCCCGTGAGCCATGGCCGCTCGGCCTGCGCATCCGGAGCCTGTGCTCCGCAACGGGAGAGGCCACAACAGTGAGAGGCCCGCATACCACAAAAAAAAAAAAAAAAAAAAAAAAAATCTAGGAACCAAAAATATAGATTACCTCATGAAAACATAACTCTTAATTTTCAAAGAAAATCTGATAGTGGTTTATGAAAAAAAAAAACACCTCAAAACTGTTGTAGGACCAAAGATAAAGACATCAGACTGAGTCACAAAGCTTTTGGGAATTCATCCCCAGCATTGTGATCTCCATTGGGCAGTGCCATCCTAATGTCCCTGCTACTTACAGGACCTGCTGGGCAAAGAAAGGAAACTCTGAGACACAGTAGATCACTGGGTAAATCATGTCATTTTTCCAATGATTTTTACTTCTTTCTGCTTTGCACTTTCAGCTTCAAATATTATTTCTTTTTTGCATCTTTCCACCAAGTGTAACTATTGATAGATAAAACGGTTGCCAGCATGTGACTCTGGAGGCCATTAAAAGTCTCTAGAGTACATATACCACGTCTTTCACCTGGACGTGTCAATAGCTCATGTCTATGAAAGACAAGAAGACAAGGAAAAGGGGATGAAAATAAATAAGGCAAGACAGCATATTTCTGACTATGACAATATTCAATATTGGGAAAAGCCAGACTCAGCAATGCCTAACTATTAATGAAGCTACTTGACAATAACGAAATATTTTGAGCAATTCCAAAATTTGGGGCATAAATGGATAGGGACATTTCAAGGGCATACATGAATTAGACAAACCTCTCATGGGAATTTTGCTTGCACACAGCAGACAACATCTTGAGCTATTTGGGATAAGACACACAGAGCCAGGTACCTCAAATTCCCTTAGGAAATGGATTATTGAAGACCACAGTACCCATGGAAGAGATTCCAAAACCCTAACTTCTCTTCCTACAATTCAGGTCCCCAAAGGATTGTCAAAGTTGTATTGGGATAAGAAACTTCTGCCATTTTAAAAGGGGCCCTAACAGAGGGAGACATGTTGACATGGCGGGGACATTCTGAGGGAGCAAGCTCCCCAAGGAGATGGAAAGCTCCAGAAAAATTTAGACTAACAATTCTTTTAGTCCCTAAAACGACGAGAGCAAGGCAGTAGTGAGACAATCCAGACATTTTTCTCCAAAATCAAGTCTGAGGGTTGCATAGCAGAGTTAAAGGATTACTTACCAATTGTTCCAGCCCTGCCTGAATCTGTGTCAACTCTGGTAACGGGTTCGTTTTTCCATCCTTCCTTGCCAACAAGATACCTATTCTGTTTGTAGGCTCAGTAGAAATCTTCCTAGAAGTGGGGTTGCCTGTACTTCATACGGAACTTTATTGACTCCTGTATGAAGCAATTTAATTGAAATTGCCAACTTCGTGGGGAGAACAATGGTCCTTCAGTCACAATGGTTCCCAAATACACTCTTGCTGACATACCTCCAGATGGACACATTGTAGACTGAGATATATACTAGATCAGGCCTGAAAATCCTTGATTTGTAGCCCCAAATCTTTAGGGCCAAAACTCTGTTTTGAGTAGTTAACATGCATGTGTTTCCAGTTTGCAAGGACATTGATGTTACAACTCTTTCACGTCACCACCCTGACCAGCAACCAACTTGTCCTGAAGTGACCGTATCACTTCAAGGCCTGTTCAGGGAGCCGTGGGAAGCCAATGCCTCTCATTCGATAGATGTTCCGTACTGTCAAAGGAAGCCTGTGGCCCCACGCTCCCAGTTTTTCCTCACTCTTGCAAATTATAGGCATATTAATCCCACCTCAGGCGACCCATTATCACACAAACATCATTCTTCAAAGCCTTCTTCTTTCCCCTCCTTTAAGGTATCTCAGGAAAATGTCAACATGTCTCTCTTTGGTTTTTTTTTTTTTTTGACATTTTTGTCTCCTTTTCTTCTACTTTTTTAGCTTAAAAAATGCTTAATCACAAATGTTGAGTCAATATATTTATATGCTGATAATCCATTATGCCTTTTCGTAGATAAACTCGTCAATGAAAACACGACATTACCACCTCCTGAAACAGTCAGCAATGAAGCAGAAGGTAAAGAACCTATTGAAAAAACTATTCACAGTATTAAAGTTACAACACTGTAGTCAGACCTGGAGCATATCATTATATGACTTAAAAATTTTACTTTCATTAATCTGAGTATTTCGTAAAGTAATAATATGCTTAAAGAATGTGTACTACTACAATTTAAAGCCACTCTAAAATCTTTTAAATGGTAAAAAAAAAATCTAAGACTCAATTTTCAGATTTACTTGACAAGTGATAGGAAGTGAGCTCTTTTTAAAATACAACTTTATTTTAGTAAAATGAATTACATTTATATTTATATTAAATATATATTTATCTAAAATATCATGTGTGTATAAATATATATTTATATAAATATATTTAATACATTTTAATATAATTTTAAAATAATGATATAACAATCACATGCTTGAGAAATAAACTTGCCTCTGCTTAGAGTCAATTGCTGGTGTTTCCTAAGATTATCAGTGGGGGAAAGTTCAGAGTGAGAGTTTACAAAATCAAAATTATCCTTTTACTTTTTCTGACAAGAGTATTGTTCCTTATAAAATACTTGTGAAAACATAACAACCCAGGATGGCTCTCCTCGAAGGTCTTGAAAGAGGAGTGGTCTAATTGAAGACAGTGGACTGTCATTACATGAAACCCTATGTTCTCCAGTTCATGCAATCCAAGTATGTTTCTCATATGATTACTCTAATATTATTCACTTTCTTGATATATTTAAATATAGAAATCTGATCATCCTGGTTGGCCCCTTCTTAAATACCTTCAGTAATTTTCTACTAGGTTTGGGGTCATAGTCTAAATTCTTAACCAGGCATTCAAGTCTGAAATGATCTGACCATTGAAGAACTTGCCAGTCTCATCTCTGGTCACATTCTTCACCCGCATTCTCCACTCCAGACTACGTGAAGCTCTCAGAACTTACCGAACCTGCTTGTGACACCTGAGTTTGCTCACCGTGGAATGACCTCTCTCTTACATAGTTTGTCTGGCAAACAATTTCTAGTCCTCTGAGCCTATATGGGAGCATCAGCTCCCTCTCAAAGTGTTTCTGGCCTTTGGAAGTTGAATTAGATCCCTCTGTGCATACCACCTGTGCATCGCTATGAAAGCCCTCATTACCCTGCAACATAATTAACAGTGATTCTTGTCTGTCTCCCAAATTGAGAGCTTGTTCCTTGAGCATAAGACCTTGTTCATTTCTGTAACTTTAATGCCAACCACAGGGTCTGGCACATGATAGGAACTCAAGGTCTAACTTTTAGATGACTAAAGTAACAAATGAATGAATGTTCTATGGAAAATCTCCTGAAGCCGGGGCTTCCCTGGTGGCGCAGTGGTTGAGAGTCCGCCTGTCAATGCAGGCGACGCGGGTTCGTGCCCCAGTCCGGGAGGATCTCACATGCCACGGAGCGCCTGGGCCCGTGAGCCATGGCCGCTGAGCCTGCGCATCCAGAGCCTGCGCTCTGCAAGGGGAGAGGCCACAACAGTGAGAGGCCCGCGTACCGCACCAAAAAAAACCAAATTTACTGACGCCAAATTACCTTATGTTGTTATCATGTTCTATTTTGTTTTCTAAACAGAACCAATCCAGAGTCCACGTGAGACTGCATTTTGGAAAATGTTAGCTGAAGGTACGCTCATAGTAGTTGGGTTGCTGGGAAAATGTTTTGGTTTTCTAAAGTCTTCTGTAAGAAAGCCAAGATCAGTGTAAATTGTTCTAATACTGAGAATTAATAAGTCAACATTTTGCTGCCATCATCACATGTAATAGCAAATGTAAAACAAACCCAGAAAGCTGATCAGTGTCACACATTTTCTGATTCTCTCCCCAAAACTCTTATTTTCCTACAAGTGTTGCAATCTAGTCATTTAATTTATGATTAAAAATGTTAAATTAGGCTCTTGCTCAATATAATCCCTCTTTGTATTTGGAGCAGTATGCACATGGAGAGGCATGAACGAATGCAAATTATATATCAAAATATATGCATGCATAAAAGTAATATATAATCATAAATGTACAGTCATGCATGTATAAATGTAACATGCATAGCATTTGTATGTATGCATGTATAAATGTAACATGCATATCATCTATGTATGCAGACATGTATAAATATAATTCATGTATCACACACATACAAGCATGTGTTATAAATGTGAAATACATACCATATTCAATGGATCCTAACTTGCAGATTCTGTATTTGTGAATTTACCTGTATCTAAAATTTATCTGGAACCCTCCACTTGCAGAACTTTCACAGTCATTTGTGGACACACACAGAGTAGCAAAAAAAATTTAATTGCTTGATGGTCTTGTTCCTAGCTGAGGTATAACAAAGGACTCCTTTTTTCAGCTCTCATGCTTTAAACAAGTTCCTTTTTTTGTGGTCTACTTAGTGCTAGATGTTTCGCCCTTTTGTGCTTTCTGTTGGCAATTTTGCTATTTTAAATGCCCCCCAAGTATAGTAGTACAATGCTGTTTAATGTTCCTAAACACAAGAAGGCTGTGGTGTACCTCAGGAGAAAAATGTGTGTATTATATAAGCTTCATGTAGGTGTGAGTTATAATGCTGTTGATTGTGAGCTCAGTGTTGATGAATCAGCAGTATATACTAAATAAAGTGTCTCTAAACAGAAACACACACATAAAACAAGGTTAGATATTCATTGGTTGATGAAAATGTAGTGACCAGAGGCTCATAGGAACCTAAGCCTGTATTTCCCTTAGGAACAATGATGGTTCAGTATTCATTGATTCAGTGCTCACATAGCTTAACTGCCATGACTACCATGAACAATGAGAATAAGCTGTATACACACACAAAAGTAAGTGAATTTTGTTTACCATAACACCAATTTATTGTTTAAACAGCTATACAGGCAGACACCAATGAGGACAACCAACGAGATGAAGCTTTTCAGCCAATTCCAAGTAAGAACAAAATACTTCAATTAAAGGGATACATAAATACTTTCACACATTGTAGTGTCTACATGGTGATACTGTTTTCCTCAGTAAGGTATAGAATATGTAAGAAGGTAGCATGGTGGCTGACATCATACCAGAGAGGACATTTACAGTTGTAGGAAAGTTATGTTTCCTAAACAGTGTTCTTCAGTGACCACATTACAGATGACTATTTCCATCTCCCTGTTTTGTAACTTATATTCCTGAAACAGTAAACCAAATGAAGGAGTAGTCAAGTGAACAATATTTAGGATGCAGTTGTCTTAAATTGACAGACATTTTTAGAGCGGTTTTAAGCTTATAGAAAAATTGAGTAGAAAGTACAGAGTTCTCATATATTCCCCCTGCTCAGTTTCCCCTGGTATTAATATCTTCCATTCGTGTGGTGCATTTTTTTAACAATTTATGAGCCAATATTGATACATTGCTATTAACTAAACTTCATAGTTTACATTAGGGTCCACCCTTTGTGTTGTACAATTCTACGGGATTTTGACAAATGCATAATGTCTTGTGTCCACCATTACAATCATACCGAGTAGCTTCATTGACCTAAAAATCCCCTACAACCTACTTAGCCATCCCTCCCTTGCCCAACCCTTGGCAACTACTGATCTTTTCACTGTCTCTATAGTTTTGCCTTTTCCAGAAGGTCAAATCATTGGAAATATACAGTATGTATCCTTTTCAGATTGGCTTCTTTTGCTTAGTAGTATGCATTTAAGATTAAACATAGAAATCTGATGATCGTGGTTGGCCCCTTCTTAAATACCTTCAGTAATTTTCTACTAGGTTTGGGGTCATAGTCTAAGTTCTTAACCAGGCATTCAAGTCTGAAATGATCTGACCATTGAAGAACTTGCCAGTCTCATCTCTGGTCACATTCCTCACCGACATTCTCCACTCCAGACTACCTGAAGCTCTCAGAACTTACCGAACCTGCTTATGACACCTGAG
Source organism: Mesoplodon bidens (assembly GCF_964165515.1). Classification (NCBI taxonomy): domain Eukaryota; kingdom Metazoa; phylum Chordata; class Mammalia; order Artiodactyla; family Ziphiidae; genus Mesoplodon; species Mesoplodon bidens. The sequence continues at coordinate 52,760,941 of NC_138162.1, forward strand.
TTTGCTCACCGTGGAATGACCTCTCTCCTACATAGTTTGTCTGGCAAACAATTTCTAGTCCTCTGAGCCTATATGGGAGCATCAGCTCCCTCTCAAAGTGTTTCTGGCCTTTGGAAGTTGAATTAGATCCCTCTGTGCATACCACCTGTGCATCGCTATGAAAGCCCTCATTACCCTGCAACATAATTAACAGTGATTCTTGTCTGTCTCCCAAATTGAGAGCGTGTTCCTTGAGCATAAGACCTTGTTCATTTCTGTAACTTTAATGCCAACCACAGGGTCTGGCACATGATAGGAACTCAAGGTCTAACTTTTAGAGGACTAAAGTAACAAATGAATGAATGTTCTATCAAAAATTTCCTGAAGCTGGGGCTTCCCTGGTGGCGCAGTGGTTGAGAGTCCGCCTGCCAATGCAGGTGACGCGGGTTCGTGCCCCAGTCCGGGAGGATCTCACATGCTACGGAGCGCCTGGGCCCGTGAGCCATGGCCGCTGATCCTGCGCATCCAGAGCCTGCGCTCTGCAACGGGAGAGGCCACAACAGTGAGAGGCCCGCTTACCGGAAAAAAAAAAAAATCATTACACTTAAGATAGCGAATGAACCAGAATTTGCAGGGCATTTGGATCGACGTTTGGTGTCTGATTAGTTTTTTAGGAGATACCTTGTGCTCATCCAAAAGAATATACGGTATTGTAAATGCTTTGAAAACCAAAAAGGTCTGTTCTCATCTTTCAATCGGCAATATTAATTGTTCTTTAAAATCTAGGAACCAAAAATATACATTACCTCATGAAAACATAACTCTTAATTTTCAAAGAAAATCTGATAGTGGTTTATGAAAAAAAAAAACACCTCAAAACTGTTGTAGGACCAAAGATAAAGACATCAGACTGAGTCACAAAGCTTTTGGGAATTCATCCCCAGCATTGTGATCTCCATTGGGCAGTGCCATCCTAATGTCCCTGCTACTTACAGGACCTGCTGGGCAAAGAAAGGAAACTCTGAGACACAGTAGATCACTGGGTAAATCATGTCATTTTTCCAATGATTTTTACTTCTTTCTGCTTTGCACTTTCAGCTTCAAATATTATTTCTTTTTTGCATCTTTCCACCAAGTGTAACTATTGATAGATAAAACGGTTGCCAGCATGTGACTCTGGAGGCCATTAAAAGTCTCTAGAGTACATATACCACGTCTTTCACCTGGACGTGTCAATAGCTCATGTCTATGAAAGACAAGAAGACAAGGAAAAGGGGATGAAAATAAATAAGGCAAGACAGCATATTTCTGACTATGACAATATTCAATATTGGGAAAAGCCAGACTCAGCAATGCCTAACTATTAATGAAGCTACTTGACAATAACGAAATATTTTGAGCAATTCCAAAATTTGGGGCATAAATGGATAGGGACATTTCAAGGGCATACATGAATTAGACAAACCTCTCATGGGAATTTTGCTTGCACACAGCAGACAACATCTTGAGCTATTTGGGATAAGACACACAGAGCCAGGTACCTCAAATTCCCTTAGGAAATGGATTATTGAAGACCACAGTACCCATGGAAGAGATTCCAAAACCCTAACTTCTCTTCCTACAATTCAGGTCCCCAAAGGATTGTCAAAGTTGTATTGGGATAAGAAACTTCTGCCATTTTAAAAGGGGCCCTAACAGAGGGAGACATGTTGACATGGCGGGGACATTCTGGGGGAGCAAGCTCCTCAAGGAGATGGAAAGCTCCAGAAAAATTTAGACTAACAATTCTTTTAGTCCCTAAAACGACGAGAGCAAGGCAGTAGTGAGACAATCCAGACATTTTTCTCCAAAATCAAGTCTGAGGGTTGCATAGCAGAGTTAAAGGATTACTTACCAATTGTTCCAGCCCTGCCTGAATCTGTGTCAACTCTGGTAACGGGTTCGTTTTTCCATCCTTCCTTGCCAACAAGATACCTATTCTGTTTGTAGGCTCAGTAGAAATCTTCCTAGAAGTGGGGTTGCCTGTACTTCATACGGAACTTTATTGACTCCTGTATGAAGCAATTTAACTGAAATTGCCAACTTCGTGGGGAGAACAATGGTCCTTCAGTCACAATGGTTCCCAAATACACTCTTGCTGACATACCTCCAGATGGACACATTGTAGACTGAGATATATACTAGATCAGGCCTGAAAATCCTTGATTTGTAGCCCCAAATCTTTAGGGCCAAAACTCTGTTTTGAGTAGTTAACATGCATGTGTTTCCAGTTTGCAAGGACATTGATGTTACAACTCTTTCACGTCACCACCCTGACCAGCAACCAACTTGTCCTGAAGTGACCGTATCACTTCAAGGCCTGTTCAGGGAGCCGTGGGAAGCCAATGCCTCTCATTCGATAGATGTTCCGTACTGTCAAAGGAAGCCTGTGGCCCCACGCTCCCAGTTTTTCCTCACTCTTGCAAATTATAGGCATATTAATCCCACCTCAGGCGACCCATTTTCACACAAACATTCTTCAAAGCCTTCTTCTTTCCCGTCCTTTAAGGTATCTCAGGAAAATGTCAACATCTTTCTCTTTTTTTGTTTGTTTGTTTTGATATTCTTGTCTCCTTTTCTTCTATTTTTTAGCTTAAAAAATGCTTAATCACAAATGTTGAGTCAATATATTTATATGCTGATAATCCATTATGCCTTTTCGTAGATAAACTCGTCAATGAAAACACGACATTACCACCTCCTGAAACAGTCAGCAATGAAGAAGAAGGTAAAGAACCTATTGAAAAAACTATTCACAGTATTAAAGTTACAACACTGTAGTCAGACCTGGAGCATATCATTATATGACTTAAAAATTTTACTTTCATTAATCTGAGTATTTCGTAAAGTAATAACATGCTTAAAGAATTTGTACTACTATAATTTAAAGCCACTCTAAAATCTTTTAAATGGTAAAAAAAAAATCTAAGACTCAATTTTCAGATTTACTTGACAAGTGATAGGAAGTGAGCTCTTTTTAAAATACAACTTTATTTTAGTAAAATGTATTACATTTATATTTATATTAAATATATATTTATCTAAAATATCATGTGTGTATAAATATATATTTATATAAATATATTTAATACATTTTAATATAATTTTAAAATAATGATATAACAATCACATGCTTGAGAAATAAACTTGCCTCTGCTTAGAGTCAATTGCTGGTGTTTCCTAAGATTATCAGTGGGGGAAAGTTCAGAGTGAGAGTTTACAAAATCAAAATTATCCTTTTACTTTTTCTGACAAGAGTATTGTTCCTTATAAAATACTTGTGAAAACATAACAAACCAGGATGGCTCTCCTCGAAGGTCTTGAAAGAGGAGTGGTCTAATTGAAGACAGTGGACTGTCATTACATGAAACCCTATGTTCTCCAGTTCATGCAATCCAAGTATGTTTCTCATATGATTACTCTAATATTATTCACTTTCTTGATATATTTAAATATAGAAATCTGATCATCCTGGTTGGCCCCTTCTTAAATACCTTCAGTAATTTTCTACTAGGTTTGGGGTCATAGTCTAAGTTCTTAACCAGACATTCAAGTCTGAAATGATCTGACCATTGAAGAACTTGCCAGTCTCATCTCTGGTCACATTCCTCACCCGCATTCTCAACTCCAGACTACCTGAAGCTCTCAGAACTTACCGAACCTGCTTATGACACCTGAGTTTGCTCACCGTGGAATGACCTCTCTCTTACATAGTTTGTCTGGCAAAGAATTTCTAGTCCTCTGAGCCTATATGGGAGCATCAGCTCCCTCTCAAAGTGTTTCTGGCCTTTGGAAGTTGAATTAGATCCCTCTGTGCATACCACCTGTGCATCGCTATGAAAGCCCTCATTACCCTGCAACATAATTAACAGTGATTCTTGTCTGTCTCCCAAATTGAGAGCGTGTTCCTTGAGCATAAGACCTTGTTCATTTCTGTAACTTTAATGCCAACCGCAGGGTCTGGCACATGATAGGAACTCAAGGTCTAACTTTTAGATGACTAAAGTAACAAATGAATGAATGTTCTATGAAAAATTTCCTGAAGCCGGGGCTTCCCTGGTGGCGCAGTGGTTGAGAGTCCGCCTGCCAATGCAGGCGACGCGGGTTCGTGCCCCAGTCCGGGAGGATCTCACATGCCACGGAGCGCCTGGGCCCGTGAGCCATGGCCGCTGAGGCTGCGCATCCAGAGCCTGCGCTCTGCAACGGGAGAGGCCACAACAGTGAGAGGCCCGCTTACCGGAAAAAAAAAAAAATCATTACAGTTAAGATAGCCCATGAAGCAGAATTTGCAGGGCATCTGGATTGAAGTTTGGTCTCTGATTAGTTTTTTAGGAGATACCTTGTGCTCATCCAAAAGAATATACGGTATTGTAAATGCTTTGAAAACCAAAAAGGTCTGTTCTCATCTTTCAATCGGCAATATTAATTGTTCTTTAAAATCTAGGAACCAAAAATATACATTACCTCATGAAAACATAACTCTTAATTTTCAAAGAAAATCTGATAGTGGTTTATGAAAAAAAAAAAACACCTCAAAACTGTTGTAGGACCACAGATAAAGACATCAGACTGAGTCACAAAGCTTTTGGGAATTCATCCCCAGCATTGTGATCTCCATTGGGCAGTGCCATCCTAATGTCCCTGCTACTTACAGGACCTGCTGGGCAAAGAAAGGAAACTCTGAGACACAGTAGATCACTGGGTAAATCATGTCATTTTTCCAATGATTTTTACTTCTTTCTGCTTTGCACTTTCAGCTTCAAATATTATTTCTTTTTTGCATCTTTCCACCAAGTGTAACTCTTGATAGATAAAACGGTTGCCAGCATGTGACTCTGGAGGCCATTAAAAGTCTCTAGAGTACATATACCACGTCTTTCACCTGGACGTGTCAATAGCTCATGTCTATGAAAGACAAGAAGACAAGGAAAAGGGGATGAAAATAAATAAGGCAAGACAGCATATTTCTGACTATGACAGTATTCAATATTGGGAAAAGCCAGACTCAGCAATGCCTAACTATTAATAAAGCTACTTGACAGTAACGAAATATTTTGAGCAATTCCAAAATTTGGGGCATAAATGGATAGGGACATTTCAAGGGCATACATGAATTAGACAAACCTCTCATGGGAATTTTGCTTGCACACAGCAGACAACATCTTGAGCTATTTGGGATAAGACACACAGAGCCAGGTACCTCAAATTCCCTTAGGAAATGGATTATTGAAGACCACAGTACCCATGGAAGAGATTCCAAAACCCTAACTTCTCTTCCTACAATTCAGGTCCCCAAAGGATTGTCAAAGTTGTATTGGGATAAGAAACTTCTGCCATTTTAAAAGGGGCCCTAACAGAGGGAGACATGTTGACATGGCGGGGACATTCTGGGGGAGCAAGCTCCCCAAGGAGATGGAAAGCTCCAGAAAAATTTAGACTAACAATTCTTTTAGTCCCTAAAACGACGAGAGCAAGGCAGTAGTGAGACAATCCAGACATTTTTCTCCAAAATCAAGTCTGAGGGTTGCATAGCAGAGTTAAAGGATTACTTACCAATTGTTCCAGCCCTGCCTGAATCTGTGTCAACTCTGGTAACGGGTTCGTTTTTCCATCCTTCCTTGCCAACAAGATACCTATTCTGTTTGTAGGCTCAGTAGAAATCTTCCTAGAAGTGGGGTTGCCTGTACTTCATACGGAACTTTATTGACTCCTGTATGAAGCAATTTAACTGAAATTGCCAACTTCGTGGGGAGAACAATGGTCCTTCAGTCACAATGGTTCCCAAATACACTCTTGCTGACATACCTCCAGATGGACACATTGTAGACTGAGATATATACTAGATCAGGCCTGAAAATCCTTGATTTGTAGCCCCAAATCTTTAGGGCCAAAACTCTGTTTTGAGTAGTTAACATGCATGTGTTTCCGGTTTGCAAGGACATTGATGTTACAACTCTTTCACGTCACCACCCTGACCAGCAACCAACTTGTTCTGAAGTGACCGTATCACTTCAAGGCCTGTTCAGGGAGCCGTGGGAAGCCAATGCCTCTCATTCGATAGATGTTCCGTACTGTCAAAGGAAGCCTGTGGCCCCACGCTCCCAGTTTTTCCTCACTCTTGCAAATTATAGGCATATTAATCCCACCTCAGGCGACCCATTATCACACAAACATCATTCTTCAAAGCCTTCTTCCTTCCCCTCCTTTAAGGTATCTCAGGAAAATGTCAACATCTTTCTCTTTTTTTGTTTGTTTTGATATTCTTGTCTCCTTTTCTTCTATTTTTTAGCTTAAAAAATGCTTAATCACAAATGTTGAGTCAATATATTTATATGCTGATAATCCATTATGCCTTTTTGTAGATAAACTCGTCAATGAAAACACGACATTACCACCTCCTGAAACAGTCAGCAATGAAGCAGAAGGTAAAGAACCTATTGAAAAAACTATTCACAGTATTAAAGTTACAACACTGTAGTCAGACCTGGAGCATATCATTATATGACTTAAAAATTTTACTTTCATTAATCTGAGTATTTCGTAAAGTAATAACATGCTTAAAGAGTTTGTACTACTACAATTTAAAGCCACTCTAAAATCTTTTAAATGGTAAAAAAAAAATCTAAGACTCAATTTTCAGATTTACTTGACAAGTGATAGGAAGTGAGCTCTTTTTAAAATACAACTTTATTTTAGTAAAATGTATTACATTTATATTTATATTAAATACATATTTATCTAAAATATCATGTGTGTATAAATATATATTTATATAAATATATTTAATACATTTTAATATAATTTTAAAATAATGATATAACAATCACATGCTTGAGAAATAAACTTGCCTCTGCTTAGAGTCAATTGCTGGTGTTTCCTAAGATTATCAGTGGGGGAAAGTTCAGAGTGAGAGTTTACAAAATCAAAATTATCCTTTTACTTTTTCTGACAAGAGTATTGTTCCTTATAAAATACTTGTGAAAACATAACAACCCAGGATGGCTCTCCTCGAAGGTCTTGAAAGAGGAGTGGTCTAATTGAAGACAGTGGACTGTCATTACATGAAACCCTATGTTCTCCAGTTCATGCAATCCAAGTATGCTTCTCATATGATTACTCTAATATTATTCACTTTCTTGATATATTTAAATATAGAAATCTGATCATCCTGGTTGGCCCCTTCTTAAATACCTTCAGTAATTTTCTACTAGGTTTGGGGTCATAGTCTAAGTTCTTAACCAGGCATTCAAGTCTGAAATGATCTGACCATTGAAGAACTTGCCAGTCTCATCTCTGGTCACATTCCTCACCCACATTCTCCACTCCAGACTACCTGAAGCTCTCAGAACTTACCGAACCTGCTTATGACACCTGAGTTTGCTCACCGTGGAATGACCTCTCTCTTACATAGTTTGTCTGGCAAACAATTTCTAGTCCTCTGAGCCTATATGGGAGCATCAGCTCCCTCTCCAAGTGTTTCTGGCCTTTGGAAGTTGAATTAGATCCCTTTGTGCATACCACCTGTGCATCGCTATGAAAGCCCTCATTACCCTGCAACATAATTAACAGTGATTCTTGTCTGTCTCCCAAATTGAGAGCGTGTTCCTTGAGCATAAGACCTTGTTCATTTCTGTAACTTTAATGCCAACCACAGGGTCTGGCACATGATAGGAACTCAAGGTCTAACTTTTAGATGACTAAAGTAACAAATGAATGAATGTTCTATCAAAAATTTCCTGAAGCTGGGGCTTCCCTGGTGGCGCAGTGGTTGAGAGTCCACCTGCCAATGCAGGTGACGCGGGTTCGTGCCCCGGTCCGGGAGGATCTCACATGCCACGGAGCGCCTGGGCCCGTGAGCCATGGCCGCTGATCCTGCGCATCCAGAGCCTGCGCTCTGCAAGGGGAGAGGCCACAACAGTGAGAGTCCCGCTTACCGGAAAAAAAAAAAAAAAATCATTACACTTAAGATAGCGAATGAACCAGAATTTGCAGGGCATTTGGATCGAAGTTTGGTGTCTGATTAGTTTTTTAGGAGATACCTTGTGCTCATCCAAAAGAATATACGGTATTGTAAATGCTTTGAAAACCAAAAAGGTCTGTTCTCATCTTTCAATCGGCAATATTAATTGTTCTTTAAAATCTAGGAACCACGGGCCTCCCTGGTGGCGCAGTGGTTGAGAGTCCGCCTGCCGATGCAGGGGATACGGGTTCGTGCCCCGGTCTGGGAGGATCCCATATGCTGCGGAGCGGCTGGGCCCGTGAGCCATGGCCGCTGGGCCTGCGCATCCGGAGCCTGTGCTCCGCAACGGGAGAGGCCACAACAGTGAGAGGCCCGCATACCACAAAACAAAAAAAAAAAAAAAAAATCTAGGAACCAAAAATATAGATTACCTCATGAAAACATAACTCTTAATTTTCAAAGAAAATCTGATAGTGGTTTATGAAAAAAAAAACACCTCAAAACTGTTGTAGGACCAAAGATAAAGACATCAGACTGAGTCACAAAGCTTTTGGGAATTCATCCCCAGCATTGTGATCTCCATTGGGCAGTGCCATCCTAATGTCTCTGCTACTTACAGGACCTGCTGGGCAAAGAAAGGAAACTCTGAGACACAGTAGATCACTGGGTAAATCATGTCATTTTTCCAATGATTTTTACTTCTTTCTGCTTTGCACTTTCAGCTTCAAATATTATTTCTTTTTTGCATCTTTCCACCAAGTGTAACTCTTGATAGATAAAACGGTTGCCAGCATGTGACTCTGGAGGCCATTAAAAGTCTCTAGAGTACATATACCACGTCTTTCACCTGGACGTGTCAATAGCTCATGTCTATGAAAGACAAGAAGACAAGGAAAAGGGGATGAAAATAAATAAGGCAAGACAGCATATTTCTGACTATGACAATATTCAATATTGGGAAAAGCCAGACTCAGCAATGCCTAACTATTAATAAAGCTACTTGACAATAACGAAATATTTTGAGCAATTCCAAAATTTGGGGCATAAATGGATAGGGACATTTCAAGGGCATACATGAATTAGACAAACCTCTCATGGGAATTTTGCTTGCACACAGCAGACAACATCTTGAGCTATTTGGGATAAGACACACAGAGCCAGGTACCTCAAATTCCCTTAGGAAATGGATTATTGAAGACCACAGTACCCATGGAAGAGATTCCAAAACCCTAACTTCTCTTCCTACAATTCAGGTCCCCAAAGGATTGTCAAAGTTGTATTGGGATAAGAAACTTCTGCCATTTTAAAAGGGGCCCTAACAGAGGGAGACATGTTGACATGGTGGGGACATTCTGGGGGAGCAAGCTCCCCAAGGAGATGGAAAGCTCCAGAAAAATTTTGACTAGCAATTCTTTTAGTCCCTAAAACGACGAGAGCAAGGCAGTAGTGAGACAATCCAGACATTTTTCTCCAAAATCAAGTCTGAGGGTTGCATAGCAGAGTTAAAGGATTACTTACCAATTGTTCCAGCCCTGCCTGAATCTGTGTCAACTCTGGTAACGGGTTCGTTTTTCCATCCTTCCTTGCCAACAAGATACCTATTCTGTTTGTAGGCTCAGTAGAAATCTTCCTAGAAGTGGGGTTGCCTGTACTTCATACGGAACTTTATTGACTCCTGTATGAAGCAATTTAACTGAAATTGCCAACTTCGTGGGGAGAACAATGGTCCTTCAGTCACAATGGTTCCCAAATACACTCTTGCTGACATACCTCCAGATGGACACATTGTAGACTGAGATATATACTAGATCAGGCCTGAAAATCCTTGATTTGTAGCCCCGAATCTTTAGGGCCAAAACTCTGTTTTGAGTAGTTAACATGCATGTGTTTCCAGTTTGCAAGGACATTGATGTTACAACTCTTTCACGTCACCACCCTGACCAGCAACCAACTTGTCCTGAAGTGACCGTATCACTTCAAGGCCTGTTCAGGGAGCCGTGGGAAGCCAATGCCTCTCATTCGATAGATGTTCCGTACTGTCAAAGGAAGCCTGTGGCCCCACGCTCCCAGTTTTTCCTCACTCTTGCAAATTATAGGCATATTAATCCCACCTCAGGCGACCCATTATCACACAAACATCATTCTTCAAAGCCTTCTTCCTTCCCCTCCTTTAAGGTATCTCAGGAAAATGTCAACATCTTTCTCTTTTTTTGTTTGTTTTGATATTCTTGTCTCCTTTTCTTCTATTTTTTAGCTTAAAAAATGCTTAATCACAAATGTTGAGTCAATAGATTTATATGCTGATAATCCATTATGCCTTTTCGTAGATAAACTCGTCAATGAATACACGACATTACCACCTCCTGAAACAGTCAGCAATGAAGAAGAAGGTAAAGAACCTATTGAAAAAACTATTCACAGTATTAAAGTTACAACACTGTAGTCAGACCTGGAGCATATCATTATATGACTTAAAAATTTTACTTTCATTAATCTGAGTATTTCGTAAAGTAATAACATGCTTAAAGAATTTGTACTACTACAATTTAAAGCCACTCTAAAATCTTTTAAATGGTAAAAAAAAAATCTAAGACTCAATTTTCAGATTTACTTGACAAGTGATAGGAAGTGAGCTCTTTTTAAAATACAACTTTATTTTAGTAAAATATATTATATTTATATTTATATTAAATATATATTTATCTAAAATATCATGTGTGTATAAATACATATTTATATAAATATATTTAATACATTTTAATATAATTTTAAAATAATGATATAACAATCACATGCTTGAGAAATAAACTTGCCTCTGCTTAGAGTCAATTGTTGGTGTTTCCTAAGATTATCAGTGGGGGAACGTACAGAGTGAGAGTTTACAAAATCAAAATTATCCTTTTACTTTTTCTGACAAGAGTATTGTTCCTTATAAAATACTTGTGAAAACATAACAACCCAGGATGGCTCTCCTCGAAGGTCTTGAAAGAGGAGTGGTCTAATTGAAGACAGTGGACTGTCATTACATAAAACCCTATGTTCTCCAGTTCATGCAATCCAAGTATGTTTCTCATATGATTACTCTAATATTATTCACTTTCTTGATATATTTAAATATAGAAATCTGATCATCCTGGTTGGCCCCTTCGTAAATACCTTCAGTAATTTTCTACTAGGTTTGGGGTCATAGTCTAAGTTCTTAACCAGGCATTCAAGTCTGAAATGATCTGACCATTGAAGAACTTGCCAGTCTGATCTCTGGTCACATTCCTCACCCACATTCTCCACTCCAGACTACCTGAAGCTCTCAGAACTTACCGAACCTGCTTATGACACCTGAGTTTGCTCACCGTGGAATGACCTCTCTCTTACATAGTTTGTCTGGCAAACAATTTCTAGTCCTCTGAGCCTATATGGGAGCATCAGCTCCCTCTCAAAGTGTTTCTGGCCTTTGGAAGTTGAATTAGATCCCTCTGTACATACCACCTGTGCATCGCTATGAAAGCCCTCATTACCCTGCAACATAATTAACAGTGATTCTTGTCTGTCTCCCAAATTGAGAGCTTGTTCCTTGAGCATAAGACCTTGTTCATTTCTGTAACTTTAATGCCAGCCGCAGGGTCTGGCACATGATAGGTACTCAAGGTCTAACTTTTAGATGACTAAAGTAACAAATGAATGAATGTTCTATGAAAAATTTCCTGAAGCCGGGGCTTCCCTGGTGGCGCAGTGGTTGAGAGTCCGCCTGCCAATGCAGGCGACGCGGGTTCGTGCCCCAGTCCGGGAGGATCTCACATGCCACGGAGCGCCTGGGCCCGTGAGCCATGGCCGCTGATCCTGCGCATCCAGAACCTGCGCTCTGCAAGGGGAGAGGCCACAACAGTGAGAGTCCCGCTTAACGGAAAAAAAAAAGAAAATCATTACACTTAAGATAGCGAATGAACCAGAATTTGCAGGGCATTTGGATCGAAGTTTGGTGTCTGATTAGTTTTTTAGGAGATACCTTGTGCTCATCCAAAAGAATATACGGTATTGTAAATGCTTTGAAAACCAAAAAGGTCTGTTCTCATCTTTCAATCGGCAATATTAATTGTTCTTTAAAATCTAGGAACCAAAAATATACATTACCTCATGAAAACATAACTCTTAATTTTCAAAGAAAATCTGATAGTGGTTTATGAAAAAAAAAAAACACCTCAAAACTGTTGTAGGACCAAAGATAAAGACATCAGACTGAGTCACAAAGCTTTTGGGAATTCATCCCCAGCATTGTGATCTCCATTGGGCAGTGCCATCCTAATGTCCCTGCTACTTACAGGACCTGCTGGGCAAAGAAAGGAAACTCTGAGACACAGTAGATCACTGGGTAAATCATGTCATTTTTCCAATGATTTTTACTTCTTTCTGCTTTGCACTTTCAGCTTCAAATATTATTTCTTTTTTGCATCTTTCCACCAAGTGTAACTCTTGATAGATAAAACGGTTGCCAGCATGTGACTCTGGAGGCCATTAAAAGTCTCTAGAGTACATATACCACGTCTTTCACCTGGACGTGTCAATAGCTCATGTCTATGAAAGACAAGAAGACAAGGAAAAGGGGATGAAAATAAATAAGGCAAGACAGCATATTTCTGACTATGACAATATTCAATATTGGGAAAAGCCGGACTCAGCAATGCCTAACTATTAATAAAGCTACTTGACAATAACGAAATATTTTGAGCAATTCCAAAATTTGGGGCATAAATGGTTAGGGACATTTCAAGGGCATACAAGAATTAGACAAACCTCTCATGGGAATTTTGCTTGCACACAGCAGACAACATCTTGAGCTATTTGGGATAAGACACACAGAGCCAGGTACCTCAAATTCCCTTAGGAAATGGATTATTGAAGACCACAGTACCCATGGAAGAGATTCCAAAACCCTAACTTCTCTTCCTACAATTCAGGTCCCCAAAGGATTGTCAAAGTTGTATTGGGATAAGAAACTTCTGCCATTTTAAAAGGGGCCCTAACAGAGGGAGACATGTTGACATGGCGGGGACATTCTGGGGGAGCAAGCTCCCCAAGGAGATGGAAAGCTCCAGAAAAATTTAGACTAACAATTCTTTTAGTCCCTAAAACGACGAGAGCAAGGCAGCAGTGAGACAATCCAGACATTTTTCTCCAAAATCAAGTCTGAGGGTTGCATAGCAGAGTTAAAGGATTACTTACCAATTGTTCCAGCCCTGCCTGAATCTGTGTCAACTCTGGTAACGGGTTCGTTTTTCCATCCTTCCTTGCCAACAAGATACCTATTCTGTTTGTAGGCTCAGTAGAAATCTTCCTAGAAGTGGGGTTGCCTGTACTTCATACGGAACTTTATTGACTCCTGTATGAAGCAATTTAACTGAAATTGCCAACTTCGTGGGGAGAACAATGGTCCTTCAGTCACAATGGTTCCCAAATACACTCTTGCTGACATACCTCCAGATGGACACATTGTAGACTGAGATATATACTAGATCAGGCCTGAAAATCCTTGATTTGTAGCCCCGAATCTTTAGGGCCAAAACTCTGTTTTGAGTAGTTAACATGCATGTGTTTCCAGTTTGCAAGGACATTGATGTTACAACTCTTTCACGTCACCACCCTGACCAGCAACCAACTTGTCCTGAAGTGACCGTATCACTTCAAGGCCTGTTCAGGGAGCCGTGGGAAGCCAATGCCTCTCATTCGATAGATGTTCCGTACTGTCAAAGGAAGCCTGTGGCCCCACGCTCCCAGTTTTTCCTCACTCTTGCAAATTATAGGCATATTAATCCCACCTCAGGCGACCCATTATCACACAAACATCATTCTTCAAAGCCTTCTTCCTTCCCCTCCTTTAAGGTATCTCAGGAAAATGTCAACATCTTTCTCTTTTTTTGTTTGTTTTGATATTCTTGTCTCCTTTTCTTCTATTTTTTAGCTTAAAAAATGCTTAATCACAAATGTTGAGTCAATAGATTTATATGCTGATAATCCATTATGCCTTTTCGTAGATAAACTCGTCAATGAATACACGACATTACCACCTCCTGAAACAGTCAGCAATGAAGAAGAAGGTAAAGAACCTATTGAAAAAACTATTTACAGTATTAAAGTTACAACACTGTAGTCAGACCTGGAGCATATCATTATATGACTTAAAAATTTTACTTTCATTAATCTGAGTATTTCGTAAAGTAATAACATGCTTAAAGAATTTCTACTACTACAATTTAAAGCCACTCTAAAATCTTTTAAATGGTAAAAAAAAAATCTAAGACTCAATTTTCAGATTTACTTGACAAGTGATAGGAAGTGAGCTCTTTTTAAAATACAACTTTATTTTAGTAAAATATATTATATTTATATTTATATTAAATATATATTTATCTAAAATATCATGTGTGTATAAATATATATTTATATAAATATATTTAATACATTTTAATATAATTTTAAAATAATGATATAACAATCACATGCTTGAGAAATAAACTTGCCTCTGCTTAGAGTCAATTGTTGGTGTTTCCTAAGATTATCAGTGGGGGAACGTACAGAGTGAGAGTTTACAAAATCAAAATTATCCTTTTACTTTTTCTGACAAGAGTATTGTTCCTTATAAAATACTTGTGAAAACATAACAACCCAGGATGGCTCTCCTCGAAGGTCTTGAAAGAGGAGTGGTCTAATTGAAGACAGTGGACTGTCATTACATGAAACCCTATGTTCTCCAGTTCATGCAATCCAAGTATGCTTCTCATATGATTACTCTAATATTATTCACTTTCTTGATATATTTAAATATAGAAATCTGATCATCCTGGTTGGCCCCTTCTTAAATACCTTCAGTAATTTTCTACTAGGTTTGGGGTCATAGTCTAAGTTCTTAACCAGGCATTCAAGTCTGAAATGATCTGACCATTGAAGAACTTGCCAGTCTGATCTCTGGTCACATTCCTCACCCACATTCTCCACTCCAGACTACCTGAAGCTCTCAGAACTTACCGAACCTGCTTATGACACCTGAGTTTGCTCACCGTGGAATGACCTCTCTCCTACATAGTTTGTCTGGCAAACAATTTCTAGTCCTCTGAGCCTATATGGGAGCATCAGCTCCCTCTCAAAGTGTTTCTGGCCTTTGGAAGTTGAATTAGATCCCTCTGTGCACACCACCTGTGCATCGCTATGAAAGCCCTGATTACCCTGCAACATAATTAACAGTGATTCTTGTCTGTCTCCCAAATTGAGAGCTTGTTCCTTGAGCATAAGACCTTGTTCATTTCTGTAACTTTAATGCCAGCCGCAGGGTCTGGCACATGATAGGAACTCAAGGTCTAACTTTTAGATGACTAAAGTAACAAATGAATGAATGTTCTATGAAAAATTTCCTGAAGCCGGGGCTTCCCTGGTGGCGCAGTGGTTGAGAGTCCGCCTGCCAATGCAGGCGACGCGGGTTCGTGCCCCAGTCCGGGAGGATCTCACATGCCACGGAGCGCCTGGGCCCGTGAGCCATGGCCGCTGATCCTGCGCATCCAGAACCTGCGCTCTGCAAGGGGAGAGGCCACAACAGTGAGAGTCCCGCTTACCGGAAAAAAAAAAAAAATCATTACAGTTAAGATAGCGAATGAACCAGAATTTGCAGGGCATTTGGATCGAAGTTTGGTGTCTGATTAGTTTTTTAGGAGATACCTTGTGCTCATCCAAAAGAATATACGGTATTGTAAATGCTTTGAAAACCAAAAAGGTCTGTTCTCATCTTTCAATCGGCAATATTAATTGTTCTTTAAAATCTAGGAACCAAAAATATACATTACCTCATGAAAACATAACTCTTAATTTTCAAAGAAAATCTGATAGTGGTTTATGAAAAAAAAAAAACACCTCAAAACTGTTGTAGGACCAAAGATAAAGACATCAGACTGAGTCACAAAGCTTTTGGGAATTCATCCCCAGCATTGTGATCTCCATTGGGCAGTGCCATCCTAATGTCCCTGCTACTTACAGGACCTGCTGGGCAAAGAAAGGAAACTCTGAGACACAGTAGATCACTGGGTAAATCATGTCATTTTTCCAATGATTTTTACTTCTTTCTGCTTTGCACTTTCAGCTTCAAATATTATTTCTTTTTTGCATCTTTCCACCAAGTGTAACTCTTGATAGATAAAACGGTTGCCAGCATGTGACTCTGGAGGCCATTAAAAGTCTCTAGAGTACATATACCACGTCTTTCACCTGGACGTGTCAATAGCTCATGTCTATGAAAGACAAGAAGACAAGGAAAAGGGGATGAAAATAAATAAGGCAAGACAGCATATTTCTGACTATGACAATATTCAATATTGGGAAAAGCCGGACTCAGCAATGCCTAACTATTAATAAAGCTACTTGACAATAACGAAATATTTTGAGCAATTCCAAAATTTGGGGCATAAATGGTTAGGGACATTTCAAGGGCATACATGAATTAGACAAACCTCTCATGGGAATTTTGCTTGCACACAGCAGACAACATCTTGAGCTATTTGGGATAAGACACACAGAGCCAGGTACCTCAAATTCCCTTAGGAAATGGATTATTGAAGACCACAGTACCCATGGAAGAGATTCCAAAACCCTAACTTCTCTTCCTACAATTCAGGTCCCCAAAGGATTGTCAAAGTTGTATTGGGATAAGAAACTTCTGCCATTTTAAAAGGGGCCCTAACAGAGGGAGACATGTTGACATGGCGGGGACATTCTGGGGTAGCAAGCTCCCCAAGGAGATGGAAAGCTCCAGAAAAATTTAGACTAACAATTCTTTTAGTCCCTAAAACGACGAGAGCAAGGCAGTAGTGAGACAATCCAGACATTTTTCTCCAAAATCAAGTCTGAGGGTTGCATAGCAGAGTTAAAGGATTACTTACCAATTGTTCCAGCCCTGCCTGAATCTGTGTCAACTCTGGTAACGGGTTCGTTTTTCCATCCTTCCTTGCCAACAAGATACCTATTCTGTTTGTAGGCTCAGTAGAAATCTTCCTAGAAGTGGGGTTGCCTGTACTTCATACGGAACTTTATTGACTCCTGTATGAAGCAATTTAACTGAAATTGCCAACTTCGTGGGGAGAACAATGGTCCTTCAGTCACAATGGTTCCCAAATACACTCTTGCTGACATACCTCCAGATGGACACATTGTAGACTGAGATATATACTAAATCAGGCCTGAAAATCCTTGATTTGTAGCCCCAAATCTTTAGGGCCAAAACTCTGTTTTGAGTAGTTAACATGCATGTGTTTCCAGTTTGCAAGGACATTGATGTTACAACTCTTTCACGTCACCACCCTGACCAGCAACCAACTTGTCCTGAAGTGACCGTATCACTTCAAGGCCTGTTCAGGGAGCCGTGGGAAGCCAATGCCTCTCATTCGATAGATGTTCCGTACTGTCAAAGGAAGCCTGTGGCCCCACGCTCCCAGTTTTTCCTCACTCTTGCAAATTATAGGCATATTAATCCCACCTCAGGCGACCCATTATCACACAAACATCATTCTTCAAAGCCTTCTTCCTTCCCCTCCTTTAAGGTATCTCAGGAAAATGTCAACATCTTTCTCTTTTTTTGTTTGTTTTGATATTCTTGTCTCCTTTTCTTCTATTTTTTAGCTTAAAAAATGCTTAATCACAAATGCTGAGTCAATATATTTATATGCTGATAATCCATTATGCCTTTTCGTAGATAAACTCGTCAATGAAAACACGACATTACCACCTCCTGAAACAGTCAGCAATGAAAAAGAAGGTAAAGAACCTATTGAAAAAACTATTCACACTATTAAAGTTACAACACTGTAGTCAGACCTGGAGCATATCATTATATGACTTAAAAATTTTACTTTCATTAATCTGAGTATTTCGTAAAGTAATAACATGCTTAAAGAGTTTGTACTACTACAATTTAAAGCTACTCTAAAATCTTTTAAATGGTAAAAAAAAAATCTAAGACTCAATTTTCAGATTTACTTGACAAGTGATAGGAAGTGAGCTCTTTTTAAAATACAACTTTATTTTAGTAAAATGTATTACATTTATATTTATATTAAATATATATTTATCTAAAATATCATGTGTGTATAAATATATATTTATATAAATATATTTAATACATTTTAATATAATTTTAAAATAATGATATAACAATCACATGCTTGAGAAATAAACTTGCCTCTGCTTAGAGTCAATTGCTGGTGTTTCCTAAGATTATCAGTGGGGGAAAGTTCAGAGTGAGAGTTTACAAAATCAAAATTATCCTTTTACTTTTTCTGACAAGAGTATTGTTCCTTATAAAATACTTGTGAAAACATAACAACCCAGGATGGCTCTCCTCGATGGTCTTGAAAGAGGAGTGGTCTAATTGAAGACAGTGGACTGTCATTACATGAAACCCTATGTTCTCCAGTTCATGCAATCCAAGTATGCTTCTCATATGATTACTCTAATATTATTCACTTTCTTGATATATTTAAATATAGAAATCTGATCATCCTGGTTGGCCCCTTCTTAAATACCTTCAGTAATTTTCTACTAGGTTTGGGGTCATAGTCTAAGTTCTTAACCAGGCATTCAAGTCTGAAATGATCTGACCATTGAAGAACTTGCCAGTCTCATCTCTGGTCACATTCCTCACCCACATTCTCCACTCCAGACTACCTGAAGCTCTCAGAACTTACCGAACCTGCTTATGACACCTGAGTTTGCTCACCGTGGAATGACCTCTCTCTTACATAGTTTGTCTGGCAAACAATTTCTAGTCCTCTGAGCCTATATGGGAGCATCAGCTCCCTCTCCAAGTGTTTCTGGCCTTTGGAAGTTGAATTAGATCCCTTTGTGCATACCACCTGTGCATCGCTATGAAAGCCCTGATTACCCTGCAACATAATTAACAGTGATTCTTGTCTGTCTCCCAAATTGAGAGCGTGTTCCTTGAGCATAAGACCTTGTTCATTTCTGTAACTTTAATGCCAACCACAGGGTCTGGCACATGATAGGAACTCAAGGTCTAACTTTTAGATGACTAAAGTAACAAATGAATGAATGTTCTATGAAAAATTTCCTGAAGCCGGGGCTTCCCTGGTGGCGCAGTGGTTGAGAGTCCACCTGCCAATGCAGGTGACGCGGGTTCGTGCCCCGGTCCGGGAGGATCTCACATGCCACGGAGCGCCTGGGCCCGTGAGCCATGGCCGCTGATCCTGCGCATCCAGAGCCTGCGCTCTGCAAGGGGAGAGGCCACAACAGTGAGAGTCCCGCTTACCGGAAAAAAAAAAGAAAATCATTACACTTAAGATAGCGAATGAACCAGAATTTGCAGGGCATCTGGATCGACGTTTGGTGTCTGATTAGTTTTTTAGGAGATACCTTGTGCTCATCCAAAAGAATATACGGTATTGTAAATGCTTTGAAAACCAAAAAGGTCTGTTCTCATCTTTCAATCGGCAATATTAATTGTTCTTTAAAATCTAGGAACCAAAAATATACATTACCTCATGAAAACATAACTCTTAATTTTCAAAGAAAATCTGATAGTGGTTTATGAAAAAAAAAAAACACCTCAAAACTGTTGTAGGACCAAAGATAAAGACATCAGACTGAGTCACAAAGCTTTTGGGAATTCATCCCCAGCATTGTGATCTCCATTGGGCAGTGCCATCCTAATGTCCCTGCTACTTACAGGACCTGCTGGGCAAAGAAAGGAAACTCTGAGACACAGTAGATCACTGGGTAAATCATGTCATTTTTCCAATGATTTTTACTTCTTTCTGCTTTGCACTTTCAGCTTCAAATATTATTTCTTTTTTGCATCTTTCCACCAAGTGTAACTCTTGATAGATAAAACGGTTGCCAGCATGTGACTCTGGAGGCCATTAAAAGTCTCTAGAGTACATATACCACGTCTTTCACCTGGACGTGTCAATAGCTCATGTCTATGAAAGACAAGAAGACAAGGAAAAGGGGATGAAAATAAATAAGGCAAGACAGCATATTTCTGACTATGACAATATTCAATATTGGGAAAAGCCGGACTCAGCAATGCCTAACTATTAATAAAGCTACTTGACAATAACGAAATATTTTGAGCAATTCCAAAATTTGGGGCATAAATGGTTAGGGACATTTCAAGGGCATACAAGAATTAGACAAACCTCTCATGGGAATTTTGCTTGCACACAGCAGACAACATCTTGAGCTATTTGGGATAAGACACACAGAGCCAGGTACCTCAAATTCCCTTAGGAAATGGATTATTGAAGACCACAGTACCCATGGAAGAGATTCCAAAACCCTAACTTCTCTTCCTACAATTCAGGTCCCCAAAGGATTGTCAAAGTTGTATTGGGATAAGAAACTTCTGCCATTTTAAAAGGGGCCCTAACAGAGGGAGACATGTTGACATGGCGGGGACATTCTGGGGTAGCAAGCTCCCCAAGGAGATGGAAAGCTCCAGAAAAATTTAGACTAACAATTCTTTTAGTCCCTAAAACGACGAGAGCAAGGCAGTAGTGAGACAATCCAGACATTTTTCTCCAAAATCAAGTCTGAGGGTTGCATAGCAGAGTTAAAGGATTACTTACCAATTGTTCCAGCCCTGCCTGAATCTGTGTCAACTCTGGTAACGGGTTCGTTTTTCCATCCTTCCTTGCCAACAAGATACCTATTCTGTTTGTAGGCTCAGTAGAAATCTTCCTAGAAGTGGGGTTGCCTGTACTTCATACGGAACTTTATTGACTCCTGTATGAAGCAATTTAACTGAAATTGCCAACTTCGTGGGGAGAACAATGGTCCTTCAGTCACAATGGTTCCCAAATACACTCTTGCTGACATACCTCCAGATGGACACATTGTAGACTGAGATATATACTAGATCAAGCCTGAAAATCCTTGATTTGTAGCCCCAAATCTTTAGGGCCAAAACTCTGTTTTGAGTAGTTAACATGCATGTGTTTCCAGTTTGCAAGGACATTGATGTTACAACTCTTTCACGTCACCACCCTGACCAGCAACCAACTTGTCCTGAAGTGACCGTATCACTTCAAGGCCTGTTCAGGGAGCCGTGGGAAGCCAATGCCTCTCATTCGATAGATGTTCCGTACTGTCAAAGGAAGCCTGTGGCCCCACGCTCCCAGTTTTTCCTCACTCTTGCAAATTATAGGCATATTAATCCCACCTCAGGCGACCCATTATCACACAAACATCATTCTTCAAAGCCTTCTTCCTTCCCCTCCTTTAAGGTATCTCAGGAAAATGTCAACATCTTTCTCTTTTTTTGTTTGTTTTGATATTCTTGTCTCCTTTTCTTCTATTTTTTAGCTTAAAAAATGCTTAATCACAAATGTTGAGTCAATATATTTATATGCTGATAATCCATTATGCCTTTTTGTAGATAAACTCGTCAATGAAAACACGACATTACCACCTCCTGAAACAGTCAGCAATGAAGCAGAAGGTAAAGAACCTATTGAAAAAACTATTCACAGTATTAAAGTTACAACACTGTAGTCAGACCTGGAGCATATCATTATATGACTTAAAAATTTTACTTTCATTAATCTGAGTATTTCGTAAAGTAATAACATGCTTAAAGAGTTTGTACTACTACAATTTAAAGCCACTCTAAAATCTTTTAAATGGTAAAAAAAAATCTAAGACTCAATTTTCAGATTTACTTGACAAGTGATAGGAAGTGAGCTCTTTTTAAAATACAACTTTATTTTAGTAAAATGTATTACATTTATATTTATATTAAATACATATTTATCTAAAATATCATGTGTGTATAAATATATATTTATATAAATATATTTAATACATTTTAATATAATTTTAAAATAATGATATAACAATCACATGCTTGAGAAATAAACTTGCCTCTGCTTAGAGTCAATTGCTGGTGTTTCCTAAGATTATCAGTGGGGGAAAGTTCAGAGTGAGAGTTTACAAAATCAAAATTATCCTTTTACTTTTTCTGACAAGAGTATTGTTCCTTATAAAATACTTGTGAAAACATAACAACCCAGGATGGCTCTCCTCGAAGGTCTTGAAAGAGGAGTGGTCTAATTGAAGACAGTGGACTGTCATTACATGAAACCCTATGTTCTCCAGTTCATGCAATCCAAGTATGCTTCTCATATGATTACTCTAATATTATTCACTTTCTTGATATATTTAAATATAGAAATCTGATCATCCTGGTTGGCCCCTTCTTAAATACCTTCAGTAATTTTCTACTAGGTTTGGGGTCATAGTCTAAGTTCTTAACCAGGCATTCAAGTCTGAAATGATCTGACCATTGAAGAACTTGCCAGTCTCATCTCTGGTCACATTCCTCACCCACATTCTCCACTCCAGACTACCTGAAGCTCTCAGAACTTACCGAACCTGCTTATGACACCTGAGTTTGCTCACCGTGGAATGACCTCTCTCTTACATAGTTTGTCTGGCAAACAATTTCTAGTCCTCTGAGCCTATATGGGAGCATCAGCTCCCTCTCAAAGTGTTTCTGGCCTTTGGAAGTTGAATTAGATCCCTTTGTGCATACCACCTGTGCATCGCTATGAAAGCCCTCATTACCCTGCAACATAATTAACAGTGATTCTTGTCTGTCTCCCAAATTGAGAGCGTGTTCCTTGAGCATAAGACCTTGTTCATTTCTGTAACTTTAATGCCAACCACAGGGTCTGGCACATGATAGGAACTCAAGGTCTAACTTTTAGATGACTAAAGTAACAAATGAATGAATGTTCTATCAAAAATTTCCTGAAGCTGGGGCTTCCCTGGTGGCGCAGTGGTTGAGAGTCCACCTGCCAATGCAGGTGACGCGGGTTCGTGCCCCGGTCCGGGAGGATCTCACATGCCACGGAGCGCCTGGGCCCGTGAGCCATGGCCGCTGATCCTGCGCATCCAGAGCCTGCGCTCTGCAAGGGGAGAGGCCACAACAGTGAGAGTCCCGCTTACCGGAAAAAAAAAAAAAATCATTACACTTAAGATAGCGAATGAACCAGAATTTGCAGGGAATCTGGATCGAAGTTTGGTGTCTGATTAGTTTTTTAGGAGATACCTTGTGCTCATCCAAAAGAATATACGGTATTGTAAATGCTTTGAAAACCAAAAAGGTCTGTTCTCATCTTTCAATCGGCAATATTAATTGTTCTTTAAAATCTAGGAACCAAAAATATACATTACCTCATGAAAACATAACTCTTAATTTTCAAAGAAAATCTGATAGTGGTTTATGAAAAAAAAAAAACACCTCAAAACTGTTGTAGGACCACAGATAAAGACATCAGACTGAGTCACAAAGCTTTTGGGAATTCATCCCCAGCATTGTGATCTCCATTGGGCAGTGCCATCCTAATGTCCCTGCTACTTACAGGACCTGCTGGGCAAAGAAAGGAAACTCTGAGACACAGTAGATCACTGGGTAAATCATGTCATTTTTCCAATGATTTTTACTTCTTTCTGCTTTGCACTTTCAGCTTCAAATATTATTTCTTTTTTGCATCTTTCCACCAAGTGTAACTCTTGATAGATAAAACGGTTGCCAGCATGTGACTCTGGAGGCCATTAAAAGTCTCTAGAGTACATATACCACGTCTTTCACCTGGACGTGTCAATAGCTCATGTCTATGAAAGACAAGAAGACAAGGAAAAGGGGATGAAAATAAATAAGGCAAGACAGCATATTTCTGACTATGACAGTATTCAATATTGGGAAAAGCCAGACTCAGCAATGCCTAACTATTAATAAAGCTACTTGACAGTAACGAAATATTTTGAGCAATTCCAAAATTTGGGGCATAAATGGATAGGGACATTTCAAGGGCATACATGAATTAGACAAACCTCTCATGGGAATTTTGCTTGCACACAGCAGACAACATCTTGAGCTATTTGGGATAAGACACACAGAGCCAGGTACCTCAAATTCCCTTAGGAAATGGATTATTGAAGACCACAGTACCCATGGAAGAGATTCCAAAACCCTAACTTCTCTTCCTACAATTCAGGTCCCCAAAGGATTGTCAAAGTTGTATTGGGATAAGAAACTTCTGCCATTTTAAAAGGGGCCCTAACAGAGGGAGACATGTTGACATGGTGGGGACATTCTGGGGGAGCAAGCTCCCCAAGGAGATGGAAAGCTCCAGAAAAATTTTGACTAGCAATTCTTTTAGTCCCTAAAACGACGAGAGCAAGGCAGTAGTGAGACAATCCAGACATTTTTCTCCAAAATCAAGTCTGAGGGTTGCATAGCAGAGTTAAAGGATTACTTACCAATTGTTCCAGCCCTGCCTGAATCTGTGTCAACTCTGGTAACGGGTTCGTTTTTCCATCCTTCCTTGCCAACAAGATACCTATTCTGTTTGTAGGCTCAGTAGAAATCTTCCTAGAAGTGGGGTTGCCTGTACTTCATACGGAACTTTATTGACTCCTGTATGAAGCAATTTAACTGAAATTGCCAACTTCGTGGGGAGAACAATGGTCCTTCAGTCACAATGGTTCCCAAATACACTCTTGCTGACATACCTCCAGATGGACACATTGTAGACTGAGATATATACTAGATCAGGCCTGAAAATCCTTGATTTGTAGCCCCGAATCTTTAGGGCCAAAACTCTGTTTTGAGTAGTTAACATGCATGTGTTTCCAGTTTGCAAGGACATTGATGTTACAACTCTTTCACGTCACCACCCTGACCAGCAACCAACTTGTCCTGAAGTGACCGTATCACTTCAAGGCCTGTTCAGGGAGCCGTGGGAAGCCAATGCCTCTCATTCGATAGATGTTCCGTACTGTCAAAGGAAGCCTGTGGCCCCACGCTCCCAGTTTTTCCTCACTCTTGCAAATTATAGGCATATTAATCCCACCTCAGGCGACCCATTATCACACAAACATCATTCTTCAAAGCCTTCTTCCTTCCCCTCCTTTAAGGTATCTCAGGAAAATGTCAACATCTTTCTCTTTTTTTGTTTGTTTTGATATTCTTGTCTCCTTTTCTTCTATTTTTTAGCTTAAAAAATGCTTAATCACAAATGTTGAGTCAATAGATTTATATGCTGATAATCCATTATGCCTTTTCGTA
This sequence comes from Mesoplodon bidens, assembly GCF_964165515.1. Taxonomy (NCBI): domain Eukaryota; kingdom Metazoa; phylum Chordata; class Mammalia; order Artiodactyla; family Ziphiidae; genus Mesoplodon; species Mesoplodon bidens. The sequence goes on from NC_138162.1 coordinate 52,786,038, forward strand.
GATAAACTCGTCAATGAATACACGACATTACCACCTCCTGAAACAGTCAGCAATGAAGAAGAAGGTAAAGAACCTATTGAAAAAACTATTCACAGTATTAAAGTTACAACACTGTAGTCAGACCTGGAGCATATCATTATATGACTTAAAAATTTTACTTTCATTAATCTGAGTATTTCGTAAAGTAATAACATGCTTAAAGAATTTCTACTACTACAATTTAAAGCCACTCTAAAATCTTTTAAATGGTAAAAAAAAAATCTAAGACTCAATTTTCAGATTTACTTGACAAGTGATAGGAAGTGAGCTCTTTTTAAAATACAACTTTATTTTAGTAAAATATATTATATTTATATTTATATTAAATATATATTTATCTAAAATATCATGTGTGTATAAATATATATTTATATAAATATATTTAATACATTTTAATATAATTTTAAAATAATGATATAACAATCACATGCTTGAGAAATAAACTTGCCTCTGCTTAGAGTCAATTGTTGGTGTTTCCTAAGATTATCAGTGGGGGAACGTACAGAGTGAGAGTTTACAAAATCAAAATTATCCTTTTACTTTTTCTGACAAGAGTATTGTTCCTTATAAAATACTTGTGAAAACATAACAACCCAGGATGGCTCTCCTCGAAGGTCTTGAAAGAGGAGTGGTCTAATTGAAGACAGTGGACTGTCATTACATGAAACCCTATGTTCTCCAGTTCATGCAATCCAAGTATGCTTCTCATATGATTACTCTAATATTATTCACTTTCTTGATATATTTAAATATAGAAATCTGATCATCCTGGTTGGCCCCTTCTTAAATACCTTCAGTAATTTTCTACTAGGTTTGGGGTCATAGTCTAAGTTCTTAACCAGGCATTCAAGTCTGAAATGATCTGACCATTGAAGAACTTGCCAGTCTGATCTCTGGTCACATTCCTCACCCACATTCTCCACTCCAGACTACCTGAAGCTCTCAGAACTTACCGAACCTGCTTATGACACCTGAGTTTGCTCACCGTGGAATGACCTCTCTCTTACATAGTTTGTCTGGCAAACAATTTCTAGTCCTCTGAGCCTATATGGGAGCATCAGCTCCCTCTCAAAGTGTTTCTGGCCTTTGGAAGTTGAATTAGATCCCTCTGTGCACACCACCTGTGCATCGCTATGAAAGCCCTGATTACCCTGCAACATAATTAACAGTGATTCTTGTCTGTCTCCCAAATTGAGAGCTTGTTCCTTGAGCATAAGACCTTGTTCATTTCTGTAACTTTAATGCCAACCACAGGGTCTGGCACATGATAGGAACTCAAGGTCTAACTTTTAGATGACTAAAGTAACAAATGAATGAATGTTCTATGAAAAATTTCCTGAAGCCGGGGCTTCCCTGGTGGCGCAGTGGTTGAGAGTCCGCCTGCCAATGCAGGCGACGCGGGTTCGTGCCCCAGTCCGGGAGGATCTCACATGCCACGGAGCGCCTGGGCCCGTGAGCCATGGCCGCTGATCCTGCGCATCCAGAACCTGCGCTCTGCAAGGGGAGAGGCCACAACAGTGAGAGTCCCGCTTACCGGAAAAAAAAAAAAAATCATTACAGTTAAGATAGCGAATGAACCAGAATTTGCAGGGCATTTGGATCGACGTTTGGTGTCTGATTAGTTTTTTAGGAGATACCTTGTGCTCATCCAAAAGAATATACGGTATTGTAAATGCTTTGAAAACCAAAAAGGTCTGTTCTCATCTTTCAATCGGCAATATTAATTGTTCTTTAAAATCTAGGAACCAAAAATATACATTACCTCATGAAAACATAACTCTTAATTTTCAAAGAAAATCTGATAGTGGTTTATGAAAAAAAAAAAACACCTCAAAACTGTTGTAGGACCAAAGATAAAGACATCAGACTGAGTCACAAAGCTTTTGGGAATTCATCCCCAGCATTGTGATCTCCATTGGGCAGTGCCATCCTAATGTCCCTGCTACTTACAGGACCTGCTGGGCAAAGAAAGGAAACTCTGAGACACAGTAGATCACTGGGTAAATCATGTCATTTTTCCAATGATTTTTACTTCTTTCTGCTTTGCACTTTCAGCTTCAAATATTATTTCTTTTTTGCATCTTTCCACCAAGTGTAACTCTTGATAGATAAAACGGTTGCCAGCATGTGACTCTGGAGGCCATTAAAAGTCTCTAGAGTACATATACCACGTCTTTCACCTGGACGTGTCAATAGCTCATGTCTATGAAAGACAAGAAGACAAGGAAAAGGGGATGAAAATAAATAAGGCAAGACAGCATATTTCTGACTATGACAATATTCAATATTGGGAAAAGCCGGACTCAGCAATGCCTAACTATTAATAAAGCTACTTGACAATAACGAAATATTTTGAGCAATTCCAAAATTTGGGGCATAAATGGTTAGGAACATTTCAAGGGCATACATGAATTAGACAAACCTCTCATGGGAATTTTGCTTGCACACAGCAGACAACATCTTGAGCTATTTGGGATAAGACACACAGAGCCAGGTACCTCAAATTCCCTTAGGAAATGGATTATTGAAGACCACAGTACCCATGGAAGAGATTCCAAAACCCTAACTTCTCTTCCTACAATTCAGGTCCCCAAAGGATTGTCAAAGTTGTATTGGGATAAGAAACTTCTGCCATTTTAAAAGGGGCCCTAACAGAGGGAGACATGTTGACATGGCGGGGACATTCTGGGGGAGCAAGCTCCCCAAGGAGATGGAAAGCTCCAGAAAAATTTAGACTAGCAATTCTTTTAGTCCCTAAAACGACGAGAGCAAGGCAGTAGTGAGACAATCCAGACATTTTTCTCCAAAATCAAGTCTGAGGGTTGCATAGCAGAGATAAAGGATTACTTACCAATTGTTCCAGCCCTGCCTGAATCTGTGTCAACTCTGGTAACGGGTTCGTTTTTCCATCCTTCCTTGCCAACAAGATACCTATTCTGTTTGTAGGCTCAGTAGAAATCTTCCTAGAAGTGGGGTTGCCTGTACTTCATACGGAACTTTATTGACTCCTGTATGAAGCAATTTAACTGAAATTGCCAACTTCGTGGGGAGAACAATGGTCCTTCAGTCACAATGGTTCCCAAATACACTCTTGCTGACATACCTCCAGATGGACACATTGTAGACTGAGATATATACTAGATCAGGCCTGAAAATCCTTGATTTGTAGCCCCAAATCTTTAGGGCCAAAACTCTGTTTTGAGTAGTTAACATGCATGTGTTTCCGGTTTGCAAGGACATTGATGTTACAACTCTTTCACGTCACCACCCTGACCAGCAACCAACTTGTCCTGAAGTGACAGTATCACTTCAAGGCCTGTTCAGGGAGCCGTGGGAAGCCAATGCCTCTCATTCGATAGATGTTCCGCACTGTCAAAGGAAGCCTGTGGCCCCACGCTCCCAGTTTTTCCTCACTCTTGCAAATTATAGGCATATTAATCCCACCTCAGGCGACCCATTATCACACAAACATCATTCTTCAAAGCCTTCTTCCTTCCCCTCCTTTAAGGTATCTCAGGAAAATGTCAACATCTTTCTCTTTTTTTGTTTGTTTTGATATTCTTGTCTCCTTTTCTTCTATTTTTTAGCTTAAAAATGCTTAATCACAAATGTTGAGTCAATATATTTATATGCTGATAATCCATTATGCCTTTTTGTAGATAAACTCGTCAATGAAAACACGACATTACCACCTCCTGAAACAGTCAGCAATGAAGCAGAAGGTAAAGAACCTATTGAAAAAACTATTCACAGTATTAAAGTTACAACACTGTAGTCAGACCTGGAGCATATCATTATATGACTTAAAAATTTTACTTTCATTAATCTGAGTATTTCGTAAAGTAATAACATGCTTAAAGAGTTTGTACTACTACAATTTAAAGCCACTCTAAAATCTTTTAAATGGTAAAAAAAAAATCTAAGACTCAATTTTCAGATTTACTTGACAAGTGATAGGAAGTGAGCTCTTTTTAAAATACAACTTATTTTAGTAAAATGTATTACATTTATATTTATATTAAATACATATTTATCTAAAATATCATGTGTGTATAAATATATATTTATATAAATATATTTAATACATTTTAATATAATTTTAAAATAATGATATAACAATCACATGCTTGAGAAATAAACTTGCCTCTGCTTAGAGTCAATTGCTGGTGTTTCCTAAGATTATCAGTGGGGGAAAGTTCAGAGTGAGAGTTTACAAAATCAAAATTATCCTTTTACTTTTTCTGACAAGAGTATTGTTCCTTATAAAATACTTGTGAAAACATAACAACCCAGGATGGCTCTCCTCGAAGGTCTTGAAAGAGGAGTGGTCTAATTGAAGACAGTGGACTGTCATTACATGAAACCCTATGTTCTCCAGTTCATGCAATCCAAGTATGCTTCTCATATGATTACTCTAATATTATTCACTTTCTTGATATATTTAAATATAGAAATCTGATCATCCTGGTTGGCCCCTTCTTAAATACCTTCAGTAATTTTCTACTAGGTTTGGGGTCATAGTCTAAGTTCTTAACCAGGCATTCAAGTCTGAAATGATCTGACCATTGAAGAACTTGCCAGTCTCATCTCTGGTCACATTCCTCACCCACATTCTCCACTCCAGACTACCTGAAGCTCTCAGAACTTACCGAACCTGCTTATGACACCTGAGTTTGCTCACCGTGGAATGACCTCTCTCTTACATAGTTTGTCTGGCAAACAATTTCTAGTCCTCTGAGCCTATATGGGAGCATCAGCTCCCTCTCAAAGTGTTTCTGGCCTTTGGAAGTTGAATTAGATCCCTTTGTGCATACCACCTGTGCATCGCTATGAAAGCCCTCATTACCCTGCAACATAATTAACAGTGATTCTTGTCTGTCTCCCAAATTGAGAGCGTGTTCCTTGAGCATAAGACCTTGTTCATTTCTGTAACTTTAATGCCAACCACAGGGTCTGGCACATGATAGGAACTCAAGGTCTAACTTTTAGATGACTAAAGTAACAAATGAATGAATGTTCTATCAAAAATTTCCTGAAGCTGGGGCTTCCCTGGTGGCGCAGTGGTTGAGAGTCCACCTGCCAATGCAGGTGACGCGGGTTCGTGCCCCGGTCCGGGAGGAGCTCACATGCCACGGAGCGCCTGGGCCCGTGAGCCATGGCCGCTGATCCTGCGCATCCAGAGCCTGCGCTCTGCAAGGGGAGAGGCCACAACAGTGAGAGTCCCGCTTACGGGAAAAAAAAAAAATCATTACACTTAAGATAGCGAATGAACCAGAATTTGCAGGGCATTTGGATCGAAGTTTGGTGTCTGATTAGTTTTTTAGGAGATACCTTGTGCTCATCCAAAAGAATATACGGTATTGTAAATGCTTTGAAAACCAAAAAGGTCTGTTCTCATCTTTCAATCGGCAATATTAATTATTCTTTAAAATCTAGGAACCACGGGCCTCCCTGGTGGCGCAGTGGTTGAGAGTCCGCCTGCCGATGCAGGGGATACGGGTTCGTGCCCCGGTCTGGGAGGATCCCATATGCCGCGGAGCGGCTGGGCCCGTGAGCCATGGCCGCTGGGCCAGCGCATCCGGAGTCTGTGCTCCGCAACGGGAGAGGCCACAACAGTGAGAGGCCCGCATACCGCAAAAAAAAAAATCTAGGAACCAAAAATATACATTACCTCATGAAAACATAACTCTTAATTTTCAAAGAAAATCTGATAGTGGTTTATGAAAAAAAAAAAACACCTCAAAACTGTTGTAGGACCAAAGATAAAGACATCAGACTGAGTCACAAAGCTTTTGGGAATTCATCCCCAGCATTGTGATCTCCATTGGGCAGTGCCATCCTAATGTCCCTGCTACTTACAGGACCTGCTGGGCAAAGAAAGGAAACTCTGAGACACAGTAGATCACTGGGTAAATCATGTCATTTTTCCAATGATTTTTACTTCTTTCTGCTTTGCACTTTCAGCTTCAAATATTATTTCTTTTTTGCATCTTTCCACCAAGTGTAACTCTTGATAGATAAAACGGTTGCCAGCATGTGACTCTGGAGGCCATTAAAAGTCTCTAGAGTACATATACCACGTCTTTCACCTGGACGTGTCAATAGCTCATGTCTATGAAAGACAAGAAGACAAGGAAAAGGGGATGAAAATAAATAAGGCAAGACAGCATATTTCTGACTATGACAATATTCAATATTGGGAAAAGCCAGACTCAGCAATGCCTAACTATTAATAAAGCTACTTGACAATAACGAAATATTTTGAGCAATTCCAAAATTTGGGGCATAAATGGATAGGGACATTTCAAGGGCATACATGAATTAGACAAACCTCTCATGGGAATTTTGCTTGCACACAGCAGACAACATCTTGAGCTATTTGGGATAAGACACACAGAGCCAGGTACCTCAAATTCCCTTAGGAAATGGATTATTGAAGACCACAGTACCCATGGAAGAGATTCCAAAACCCTAACTTCTCTTCCTACAATTCAGGTCCCCAAAGGATTGTCAAAGTTGTATTGGGATAAGAAACTTCTGCCATTTTAAAAGGGGCCCTAACAGAGGGAGACATGTTGACATGGCGGGGACATTCTGGGGGAGCAAGCTCCCCAAGGAGATGGAAAGCTCCAGAAAAATTTTGACTAGCAATTCTTTTAGTCCCTAAAACGACGAGAGCAAGGCAGTAGTGAGACAATCCAGACATTTTTCTCCAAAATCAAGTCTGAGGGTTGCATAGCAGAGTTAAAGGATTACTTACCAATTGTTCCAGCCCTGCCTGAATCTGTGTCAACTCTGGTAACGGGTTCGTTTTTCCATCCTTCCTTGCCAACAAGATACCTATTCTGTTTGTAGGCTCAGTAGAAATCTTCCTAGAAGTGGGGTTGCCTGTACTTCATACGGAACTTTATTGACTCCTGTATGAAGCAATTTAACTGAAATTGCCAACTTCGTGGGGAGAACAATGGTCCTTCAGTCACAATGGTTCCCAAATACACTCTTGCTGACATACCTCCAGATGGACACATTGTAGACTGAGATATATACTAGATCAGGCCTGAAAATCCTTGATTTGTAGCCCCGAATCTTTAGGGCCAAAACTCTGTTTTGAGTAGTTAACATGCATGTGTTTCCGGTTTGCAAGGACATTGATGTTACAACTCTTTCACGTCACCACCCTGACCAGCAACCAACTTGTCCTGAAGTGACCGTATCACTTCAAGGCCTGTTCAGGGAGCCGTGGGAAGCCAATGCCTCTCATTCGATAGATGTTCCGTACTGTCAAAGGAAGCCTGTGGCCCCACGCTCCCAGTTTTTCCTCACTCTTGCAAATTATAGGCATATTAATCCCACCTCAGGCGACCCATTATCACACAAACATCATTCTTCAAAGCCTTCTTCCTTCCCCTCCTTTAAGGTATCTCAGGAAAATGTCAACATCTTTCTCTTTTTTTGTTTGTTTTGATATTCTTGTCTCCTTTTCTTCTATTTTTTAGCTTAAAAAATGCTTAATCACAAATGTTGAGTCAATAGATTTATATGCTGATAATCCATTATGCCTTTTCGTAGATAAACTCGTCAATGAATACACGACATTACCACCTCCTGAAACAGTCAGCAATGAAGAAGAAGGTAAAGAACCTATTGAAAAAACTATTCACAGTATTAAAGTTACAACACTGTAGTCAGACCTGGAGCATATCATTATATGACTTAAAAATTTTACTTTCATTAATCTGAGTATTTCGTAAAGTAATAACATGCTTAAAGAATTTCTACTACTACAATTTAAAGCCACTCTAAAATCTTTTAAATGGTAAAAAAAAAATCTAAGACTCAATTTTCAGATTTACTTGACAAGTGATAGGAAGTGAGCTCTTTTTAAAATACAACTTTATTTTAGTAAAATATATTATATTTATATTTATATTAAATATATATTTATCTAAAATATCATGTGTGTATAAATATATATTTATATAAATATATTTAATACATTTTAATATAATTTTAAAATAATGATATAACAATCACATGCTTGAGAAATAAACTTGCCTCTGCTTAGAGTCAATTGTTGGTGTTTCCTAAGATTATCAGTGGGGGAACGTACAGAGTGAGAGTTTACAAAATCAAAATTATCCTTTTACTTTTTCTGACAAGAGTATTGTTCCTTATAAAATACTTGTGAAAACATAACAACCCAGGATGGCTCTCCTCGAAGGTCTTGAAAGAGGAGTGGTCTAATTGAAGACAGTGGACTGTCATTACATAAAACCCTATGTTCTCCAGTTCATGCAATCCAAGTATGCTTCTCATATGATTACTCTAATATTATTCACTTTCTTGATATATTTAAATATAGAAATCTGATCATCCTGGTTGGCCCCTTCTTAAATACCTTCAGTAATTTTCTACTAGGTTTGGGGTCATAGTCTAAGTTCTTAACCAGGCATTCAAGTCTGAAATGATCTGACCATTGAAGAACTTGCCAGTCTCATCTCTGGTCACATTCCTCACCCACATTCTCCACTCCAGACTACCTGAAGCTCTCAGAACTTACCGAACCTGCTTATGACACCTGAGTTTGCTCACCGTGGAATGACCTCTCTCTTACATAGTTTGTCTGGCAAACAATTTCTAGTCCTCTGAGCCTATATGGGAGCATCAGCTCCCTCTCCAAGTGTTTCTGGCCTTTGGAAGTTGAATTAGATCCCTCTGTGCATACCACCTGTGCATCGCTATGAAAGCCCTCATTACCCTGCAACATAATTAACAGTGATTCTTGTCTGTCTCCCAAATTGAGAGCTTGTTCCTTGAGCATAAGACCTTGTTCATTTCTGTAACTTTAATGCCAACCGCAGGGTCTGGCACATGATAGGAACTCAAGGTCTAACTTTTAGATGACTAAAGTAACAAATGAATGAATGTTCTATGAAAAATTTCCTGAAGCCGGGGCTTCCCTGGTGGCGCAGTGGTTGAGAGTCCGCCTGCCAATGCAGGCGACGCGGGTTCGTGCCCCAGTCCGGGAGGATCTCACATGCCACGGAGCGCCTGGGCCCGTGAGCCATGGCCGCTGATCCTGCGCATTCAGAACCTGCGCTCTGCAAGGGGAGAGGCCACAACAGTGAGAGTCCCGCTTACCGGAAAAAAAAAAAAAATCATTACAGTTAAGATAGCGAATGAACCAGAATTTGCAGGGCATTTGGATCGACGTTTGGTGTCTGATTAGTTTTTTAGGAGATACCTTGTGCTCATCCAAAAGAATATACGGTATTGTAAATGCTTTGAAAACCAAAAAGGTCTGTTCTCATCTTTCAATCGGCAATATTAATTGTTCTTTAAAATCTAGGAACCAAAAATATACATTACCTCATGAAAACATAACTCTTAATTTTCAAAGAAAATCTGATAGTGGTTTATGAAAAAAAAAAAACACCTCAAAACTGTTGTAGGACCACAGATAAAGACATCAGACTGAGTCACAAAGCTTTTGGGAATTCATCCCCAGCATTGTGATCTCCATTGGGCAGTGCCATCCTAATGTCCCTGCTACTTACAGGACCTGCTGGGCAAAGAAAGGAAACTCTGAGACACAGTAGATCACTGGGTAAATCATGTCATTTTTCCAATGATTTTTACTTCTTTCTGCTTTGCACTTTCAGCTTCAAATATTATTTCTTTTTTGCATCTTTCCACCAAGTGTAACTATTGATAGATAAAACGGTTGACAGCATGTGACTCTGGAGGCCATTAAAAGTCTCTAGAGTACATATACCACGTCTTTCACCTGGACGTGTCAATAGCTCATGTCTATGAAAGACAAGAAGACAAGGAAAAGGGGATGAAAATAAATAAGGCAAGACAGCATATTTCTGACTATGACAATATTCAATATTGGGAAAAGCCGGACTCAGCAATGCCTAACTATTAATAAAGCTACTTGACAATAACGAAATATTTTGAGCAATTCCAAAATTTGGGGCATAAATGGTTAGGGACATTTCAAGGGCATACAAGAATTAGACAAACCTCTCATGGGAATTTTGCTTGCACACAGCAGACAACATCTTGAGCTATTTGGGATAAGACACACAGAGCCAGGTACCTCAAATTCCCTTAGGAAATGGATTATTGAAGACCACAGTACCCATGGAAGAGATTCCAAAACCCTAACTTCTCTTCCTACAATTCAGGTCCCCAAAGGATTGTCAAAGTTGTATTGGGATATGAAACTTCTGCCATTTTAAAAGGGGCCCTAACAGAGGGAGACATGTTGACATGGCGGGGACATTCTGGGGGAGCAAGCTCCCCAAGGAGATGGAAAGCTCCAGAAAAATTTTGACTAGCAATTCTTTTAGTCCCTAAAATGACGAGAGCAAGGCAGTAGTGAGACAATCCAGACATTTTTCTCCAAAATCAAGTCTGAGGGTTGCATAGCAGAGTTAAAGGATTACTTACCAATTGTTCCAGCCCTGCCTGAATCTGTGTCAACTCTGGTAACGGGTTCGTTTTTCCATCCTTCCTTGCCAACAAGATACCTATTCTGTTTGTAGGCTCAGTAGAAATCTTCCTAGAAGTGGGGTTGCCTGTACTTCATACGGAACTTTATTGACTCCTGTATGAAGCAATTTAACTGAAATTGCCAACTTCGTGGGGAGAACAATGGTCCTTCAGTCACAATGGTTCCCAAATACACTCTTGCTGACATACCTCCAGATGGACACATTGTAGACTGAGATATATACTAGATCAGGCCTGAAAATCCTTCATTTGTAGCCCCAAATCTTTAGGGCCAAAACTCTGTTTTGAGTAGTTAACATGCATGTGTTTCCGGTTTGCAAGGACATTGATGTTACAACTCTTTCACGTCACCACCCTGACCAGCAACCAACTTGTCCTGAAGTGACCGTATCACTTCAAGGCCTGTTCAGGGAGCCGTGGGAAGCCAATGCCTCTCATTCGATAGATGTTCCGTACTGTCAAAGGAAGCCTGTGGCCCCACGCTCCCAGTTTTTCCTCACTCTTGCAAATTATAGGCATATTAATCCCACCTCAGGCGACCCATTATCACACAAACATCATTCTTCAAAGCCTTCTTCCTTCCCCTCCTTTAAGGTATCTCAGGAAAATGTCAACATCTTTCTCTTTTTTTGTTTGTTTTGATATTCTTGTCTCCTTTTCTTCTATTTTTTAGGTTAAAAAATGCTTAATCACAAATGTTGAGTCAATATATTTATATGCTGATAATCCATTATGCCTTTTCGTAGATAAACTCGTCAATGAAAACACGACATTACCACCTCCTGAAACAGTCAGCAATGAAGCAGAAGGTAAAGAACCTATTGAAAAAACTATTCACAGTATTAAAGTTACAACACTGTAGTCAGACCTGGAGCATATCATTATATGACTTAAAAATTTTACTTTCATTAATCTGAGTATTTCGTAAAGTAATAACATGCTTAAAGAGTTTGTACTACTACAATTTAAAGCCACTCTAAAATCTTTTAAATGGTAAAAAAAAAATCTAAGACTCAATTTTCAGATTTACTTGACAAGTGATAGGAAGTGAGCTCTTTTTAAAATACAACTTTATTTTAGTAAAATGTATTACATTTATATTTATATTAAATATATATTTATCTAAAATATCATGTGTGTATAAATATATATTTATATAAATATATTTAATACATTTTAATATAATTTTAAAATAATGATATAACTATCACATGCTTGAGAAATAAACTTGCCTCTGCTTAGAGTCAATTGCTGGTGTTTCCTAAGATTATCAGTGGGGGAAAGTTCAGAGTGAGAGTTTACAAAATCAAAATTATCCTTTTACTTTTTCTGACAAGAGTATTGTTCCTTATAAAATACTTGTGAAAACATAACAACCCAAGATGGCTCTCCTCGAAGGTCTTGAAAGAGGAGTGGTCTAATTGAAGACAGTGGACTGTCATTACATGAAACCCTATGTTCTCCAGTTCATGCAATCCAAGTATGCTTCTCATATGATTACTCTAATATTATTCACTTTCTTGATATATTTAAATATAGAAATCTGATCATCCTGGTTGGCCCCTTCTTAAATACCTTCAGTAATTTTCTACTAGGTTTGGGGTCATAGTCTAAGTTCTTAACCAGGCATTCAAGTCTGAAATGATCTGACCATTGAAGAACTTGCCAGTCTCATCTCTGGTCACATTCCTCACCCACATTCTCCACTCCAGACTACCTGAAGCTCTCAGAACTTACCGAACCTGCTTATGACACCTGAGTTTGCTCACCGTGGAATGACCTCTCTCTTACATAGTTTGTCTGGCAAACAATTTCTAGTCCTCTGAGCCTATATGGGAGCATCAGCTCCCTCTCAAAGTGTTTCTGGCCTTTGGAAGTTGAATTAGATCCCTTTGTGCATACCACCTGTGCATCGCTATGAAAGCCCTCATTACCCTGCAACATAATTAACAGTGATTCTTGTCTGTCTCCCAAATTGAGAGCGTGTTCCTTGAGCATAAGACCTTGTTCATTTCTGTAACTTTAATGCCAACCACAGGGTCTGGCACATGATAGGAACTCAAGGTCTAACTTTTAGAGGACTAAAGTAACAAATGAATGAATGTTCTATCAAAAATTTCCTGAAGCTGGGGCTTCCCTGTTTGTGCAGTGGTTGAGAGTCCACCTGCCAATTCAGGTGACGCGGGTTCGTGCCCCGGTCCGGGAGGATCTCACATGCCACGGAGCGCCTGGGCCCGTGAGCCATGGCCGCTGATCCTGCGCATCCAGAGCCTGCGCTCTGCAAGGGGAGAGGCCACAACAGTGAGAGTCCCGCTTACGGGAAAAAAAAAAAATCATTACACTTAAGATAGCGAATGAACCAGAATTTGCAGGGCATTTGGATCGAAGTTTGGTGTCTGATTAGTTTTTTAGGAGATACCTTGTGCTCATCCAAAAGAATATACGGTATTGTAAATGCTTTGAAAACCAAAAAGGTCTGTTCTCATCTTTCAATCGGCAATATTAATTATTCTTTAAAATCTAGGAACCACGGGCCTCCCTGGTGGCGCAGTGGTTGAGAGTCCGCCTGCCGATGCAGGGGATACGGGTTCGTGCCCCGGTCTGGGAGGATCCCATATGCCGCGGAGCGGCTGGGCCCGTGAGCCATGGCCGCTGGGCCTGCGCATCCGGAGTCTGTGCTCCGCAACAGGAGAGGCCACAACAGTGAGAGGCCCGCATACCGCAAAAAAAAAATCTAGGAACCAAAAATATACATTACCTCATGAAAACATAACTCTTAATTTTCAAAGAAAATCTGATAGTGGTTTATGAAAAAAAAAAAACACCTCAAAACTGTTGTAGGACCACAGATAAAGACATCAGACTGAGTCACAAAGCTTTTGGGAATTCATCCCCAGCATTGTGATCTCCATTGGGCAGTGCCATCCTAATGTCCCTGCTACTTACAGGACCTGCTGGGCAAAGAAAGGAAACTCTGAGACACAGTAGATCACTGGGTAAATCATGTCATTTTTCCAATGATTTTTACTTCTTTCTGCTTTGCACTTTCAGCTTCAAATATTATTTCTTTTTTGCATCTTTCCACCAAGTGTAACTCTTGATAGATAAAACGGTTGCCAGCATGTGACTCTGGAGGCCATTAAAAGTCTCTAGAGTACATATACCACGTCTTTCACCTGGACGTGTCAATAGCTCATGTCTATGAAAGACAAGAAGACAAGGAAAAGGGGATGAAAATAAATAAGGCAAGACAGCATATTTCTGACTATGACAATATTCAATATTGGGAAAAGCCAGACTCAGCAATGCCTAACTATTAATAAAGCTACTTGACAATAACGAAATATTTTGAGCAATTCCAAAATTTGGGGCATAAATGGATAGGGACATTTCAAGGGCATACATGAATTAGACAAACCTCTCATGGGAATTTTGCTTGCACACAGCAGACAACATCTTGAGCTATTTGGGATAAGACACACAGAGCCAGGTACCTCAAATTCCCTTAGGAAATGGATTATTGAAGACCACAGTACCCATGGAAGAGATTCCAAAACCCTAACTTCTCTTCCTACAATTCAGGTCCCCAAAGGATTGTCAAAGTTGTATTGGGATAAGAAACTTCTGCCATTTTAAAAGGGGCCCTAACAGAGGGAGACATGTTGACATGGTGGGGACATTCTGGGGGAGCAAGCTCCCCAAGGAGATGGAAAGCTCCAGAAAAATTTTGACTAGCAATTCTTTTAGTCCCTAAAACGACGAGAGCAAGGCAGTAGTGAGACAATCCAGACATTTTTCTCCAAAATCAAGTCTGAGGGTTGCATAGCAGAGTTAAAGGATTACTTACCAATTGTTCCAGCCCTGCCTGAATCTGTGTCAACTCTGGTAACGGGTTCGTTTTTCCATCCTTCCTTGCCAACAAGATACCTATTCTGTTTGTAGGCTCAGTAGAAATCTTCCTAGAAGTGGGGTTGCCTGTACTTCATACGGAACTTTATTGACTCCTGTATGAAGCAATTTAACTGAAATTGCCAACTTCGTGGGGAGAACAATGGTCCTTCAGTCACAATGGTTCCCAAATACACTCTTGCTGACATACCTCCAGATGGACACATTGTAGACTGAGATATATACTAGATCAGGCCTGAAAATCCTTGATTTGTAGCCCCGAATCTTTAGGGCCAAAACTCTGTTTTGAGTAGTTAACATGCATGTGTTTCCAGTTTGCAAGGACATTGATGTTACAACTCTTTCACGTCACCACCCTGACCAGCAACCAACTTGTCCTGAAGTGACCGTATCACTTCAAGGCCTGTTCAGGGAGCCGTGGGAAGCCAATGCCTCTCATTCGATAGATGTTCCGTACTGTCAAAGGAAGCCTGTGGCCCCACGCTCCCAGTTTTTCCTCACTCTTGCAAATTATAGGCATATTAATCCCACCTCAGGCGACCCATTATCACACAAACATCATTCTTCAAAGCCTTCTTCCTTCCCCTCCTTTAAGGTATCTCAGGAAAATGTCAACATCTTTCTCTTTTTTTGTTTGTTTTGATATTCTTGTCTCCTTTTCTTCTATTTTTTAGCTTAAAAAATGCTTAATCACAAATGTTGAGTCAATAGATTTATATGCTGATAATCCATTATGCCTTTTCGTAGATAAACTCGTCAATGAATACACGACATTACCACCTCCTGAAACAGTCAGCAATGAAGAAGAAGGTAAAGAACCTATTGAAAAAACTATTCACAGTATTAAAGTTACAACACTGTAGTCAGACCTGGAGCATATCGTTATATGACTTAAAAATTTTACTTTCATTAATCTGAGTATTTCGTAAAGTAATAACATGCTTAAAGAATTTCTACTACTACAATTTAAAGCCACTCTAAAATCTTTTAAATGGTAAAAAAAAAATCTAAGACTCAATTTTCAGATTTACTTGACAAGTGATAGGAAGTGAGCTCTTTTTAAAATACAACTTTATTTTAGTAAAATATATTATATTTATATTTATATTAAATGTATATTTATCTAAAATATCATGTGTGTATAAATATATATTTATATAAATATATTTAATACATTTTAATATAATTTTAAAATAATGATATAACAATCACATGCTTGAGAAATAAACTTGCCTCTGCTTAGAGTCAATTGTTGGTGTTTCCTAAGATTATCAGTGGGGGAACGTACAGAGTGAGAGTTTACAAAATCAAAATTATCCTTTTACTTTTTCTGACAAGAGTATTGTTCCTTATAAAATACTTGTGAAAACATAACAACCCAGGATGGCTCTCCTCGAAGGTCTTGAAAGAGGAGTGGTCTAATTGAAGACAGTGGACTGTCATTACATGAAACCCTATGTTCTCCAGTTCATGCAATCCAAGTATGCTTCTCATATGATTACTCTAATATTATTCACTTTCTTGATATATTTAAATATAGAAATCTGATCATCCTGGTTGGCCCCTTCTTAAATACCTTCAGTAATTTTCTACTAGGTTTGGGGTCATAGTCTAAGTTCTTAACCAGGCATTCAAGTCTGAAATGATCTGACCATTGAAGAACTTGCCAGTCTCATCTCTGGTCACATTCCTCACCCACATTCTCCACTCCAGACTACCTGAAGCTCTCAGAACTTACCGAACCTGCTTATGACACCTGAGTTTGCTCACCGTGGAATGACCTCTCTCTTACATAGTTTGTCTGGCAAACAATTTCTAGTCCTCTGAGCCTATATGGGAGCATCAGCTCCCTCTCAAAGTGTTTCTGGCCTTTGGAAGTTGAATTAGATCCCTTTGTGCATACCACCTGTGCATCGCTATGAAAGCCCTCATTACCCTGCAACATAATTAACAGTGATTCTTGTCTGTCTCCCAAATTGAGAGTGTGTTCCTTGAGCATAAGACCTTGTTCATTTCTGTAACTTTAATGCCAACCACAGGGTCTGGCACATGATAGGAACTCAAGGTCTAACTTTTAGAGGACTAAAGTAACAAATGAATGAATGTTCTATCAAAAATTTCCTGAAGCTGGGGCTTCCCTGGTGGCGCAGTGGTTGAGAGTCCACCTGCCAATGCAGGTGACGCGGGTTCGTGCCCCGGTCCGGGAGGATCTCACATGCCACGGAGCGCCTGGGCCCGTGAGCCATGGCCGCTGATCCTGCGCATCCAGAGCCTGCGCTCTGCAAGGGGAGAGGCCACAACAGTGAGAGTCCCGCTTACGGGAAAAAAAAAAATCATTACACTTAAGATAGCGAATGAACCAGAATTTGCAGGGCATTTGGATCGAAGTTTGGTGTCTGATTAGTTTTTTAGGAGATACCTTGTGCTCATCCAAAAGAATATACGGTATTGTAAATGCTTTGAAAACCAAAAAGGTCTGTTCTCATCTTTCAATCGGCAATATTAATTATTCTTTAAAATCTAGGAACCACGGGCCTCCCTGGTGGCGCAGTGGTTGAGAGTCCGCCTGCCGATGCAGGGGATACGGGTTCGTGCCCC
Organism: Mesoplodon bidens; assembly: GCF_964165515.1. Taxonomy (NCBI): domain Eukaryota; kingdom Metazoa; phylum Chordata; class Mammalia; order Artiodactyla; family Ziphiidae; genus Mesoplodon; species Mesoplodon bidens. The sequence goes on from NC_138162.1 coordinate 52,803,105, forward strand.
GGTCTGGGAGGATCCCATATGCCGCGGAGCGGCTGGGCCCGTGAGCCATGGCCGCTGGGCCTGCGCATCCGGAGTCTGTGCTCCGCAACGGGAGAGGCCACAACAGTGAGAGGCCCGCATACCGCAAAAAAAAAATCTAGGAACCAAAAATATACATTACCTCATGAAAACATAACTCTTAATTTTCAAAGAAAATCTGATAGTGGTTTATGAAAAAAAAAAAACACCTCAAAACTGTTGTAGGACCACAGATAAAGACATCAGACTGAGTCACAAAGCTTTTGGGAATTCATCCCCAGCATTGTGATCTCCATTGGGCAGTGCCATCCTAATGTCCCTGCTACTTACAGGACCTGCTGGGCAAAGAAAGGAAACTCTGAGACACAGTAGATCACTGGGTAAATCATGTCATTTTTCCAATGATTTTTACTTCTTTCTGCTTTGCACTTTCAGCTTCAAATATTATTTCTTTTTTGCATCTTTCCACCAAGTGTAACTCTTGATAGATAAAACGGTTGCCAGCATGTGACTCTGGAGGCCATTAAAAGTCTCTAGAGTACATATACCACGTCTTTCACCTGGACGTGTCAATAGCTCATGTCTATGAAAGACAAGAAGACAAGGAAAAGGGGATGAAAATAAATAAGGCAAGACAGCATATTTCTGACTATGACAATATTCAATATTGGGAAAAGCCAGACTCAGCAATGCCTAACTATTAATAAAGCTACTTGACAATAACGAAATATTTTGAGCAATTCCAAAATTTGGGGCATAAATGGATAGGGACATTTCAAGGGCATACATGAATTAGACAAACCTCTCATGGGAATTTTGCTTGCACACAGCAGACAACATCTTGAGCTATTTGGGATAAGACACACAGAGCCAGGTACCTCAAATTCCCTTAGGAAATGGATTATTGAAGACCACAGTACCCATGGAAGAGATTCCAAAACCCTAACTTCTCTTCCTACAATTCAGGTCCCCAAAGGATTGTCAAAGTTGTATTGGGATAAGAAACTTCTGCCATTTTAAAAGGGGCCCTAACAGAGGGAGACATGTTGACATGGTGAGGACATTCTGGGGGAGCAAGCTCCCCAAGGAGATGGAAAGCTCCAGAAAAATTTTGACTAGCAATTCTTTTAGTCCCTAAAACGACGAGAGCAAGGCAGTAGTGAGACAATCCAGACATTTTTCTCCAAAATCAAGTCTGAGGGTTGCATAGCAGAGTTAAAGGATTACTTACCAATTGTTCCAGCCCTGCCTGGATCTGTGTCAACTCTGGTAACGGGTTCGTTTTTCCATCCTTCCTTGCCAACAAGATACCTATTCTGTTTGTAGGCTCAGTAGAAATCTTCCTAGAAGTGGGGTTGCCTGTACTTCATACGGAACTTTATTGACTCCTGTATGAAGCAATTTAACTGAAATTGCCAACTTCGTGGGGAGAACAATGGTCCTTCAGTCACAATGGTTCCCAAATACACTCTTGCTGACATACCTCCAGATGGACACATTGTAGACTGAGATATATACTAGATCAGGCCTGAAAATCCTTGATTTGTAGCCCCGAATCTTTAGGGCCAAAACTCTGTTTTGAGTAGTTAACATGCATGTGTTTCCAGTTTGCAAGGACATTGATGTTACAACTCTTTCACGTCACCACCCTGACCAGCAACCAACTTGTCCTGAAGTGACCGTATCACTTCAAGGCCTGTTCAGGGAGCCGTGGGAAGCCAATGCCTCTCATTCGATAGATGTTCCGTACTGTCAAAGGAAGCCTGTGGCCCCACGCTCCCAGTTTTTCCTCACTCTTGCAAATTATAGGCATATTAATCCCACCTCAGGCGACCCATTATCACACAAACATCATTCTTCAAAGCCTTCTTCCTTCCCCTCCTTTAAGGTATCTCAGGAAAATGTCAACATCTTTCTCTTTTTTTGTTTGTTTTGATATTCTTGTCTCCTTTTCTTCTATTTTTTAGCTTAAAAAATGCTTAATCACAAATGTTGAGTCAATAGATTTATATGCTGATAATCCATTATGCCTTTTCGTAGATAAACTCGTCAATGAATACACGACATTACCACCTCCTGAAACAGTCAGCAATGAAGAAGAAGGTAAAGAACCTATTGAAAAAACTATTCACAGTATTAAAGTTACAACACTGTAGTCAGACCTGGAGCATATCATTATATGACTTAAAAATTTTACTTTCATTAATCTGAGTATTTCGTAAAGTAATAACATGCTTAAAGAATTTCTACTACTACAATTTAAAGCCACTCTAAAATCTTTTAAATGGTAAAAAAAAAATCTAAGACTCAATTTTCAGATTTACTTGACAAGTGATAGGAAGTGAGCTCTTTTTAAAATACAACTTTATTTTAGTAAAATATATTATATTTATATTTATATTAAATATATATTTATCTAAAATATCATGTGTGTATAAATATATATTTATATAAATATATTTAATACATTTTAATATAATTTTAAAATAATGATATAACAATCACATGCTTGAGAAATAAACTTGCCTCTGCTTAGAGTCAATTGTTGGTGTTTCCTAAGATTATCAGTGGGGGAACGTACAGAGTGAGAGTTTACAAAATCAAAATTATCCTTTTACTTTTTCTGACAAGAGTATTGTTCCTTATAAAATACTTGTGAAAACATAACAACCCAGGATGGCTCTCCTCGAAGGTCTTGAAAGAGGAGTGGTCTAATTGAAGACAGTGGACTGTCATTACATGAAACCCTATGTTCTCCAGTTCATGCAATCCAAGTATGCTTCTCATATGATTACTCTAATATTATTCACTTTCTTGATATATTTAAATATAGAAATCTGATCATCCTGGTTGGCCCCTTCTTAAATACCTTCAGTAATTTTCTACTAGGTTTGGGGTCATAGTCTAAGTTCTTAACCAGGCATTCAAGTCTGAAATGATCTGACCATTGAAGAACTTGCCAGTCTGATCTCTGGTCACATTCCTCACCCACATTCTCCACTCCAGACTACCTGAAGCTCTCAGAACTTACCGAACCTGCTTATGACACCTGAGTTTGCTCACCGTGGAATGACCTCTCTCTTACATAGTTTGTCTGGCAAACAATTTCTAGTCCTCTGAGCCTATATGGGAGCATCAGCTCCCTCTCAAAGTGTTTCTGGCCTTTGGAAGTTGAATTAGATCCCTCTGTGCACACCACCTGTGCATCGCTATGAAAGCCCTGATTACCCTGCAACATAATTAACAGTGATTCTTGTCTGTCTCCCAAATTGAGAGCTTGTTCCTTGAGCATAAGACCTTGTTCATTTCTGTAACTTTAATGCCAGCCGCAGGGTCTGGCACATGATAGGAACTCAAGGTCTAACTTTTAGATGACTAAAGTAACAAATGAATGAATGTTCTATGAAAAATTTCCTGAAGCCGGGGCTTCCCTGGTGGCGCAGTGGTTGAGAGTCCGCCTGCCAATGCAGGCGACGCGGGTTCGTGCCCCAGTCCGGGAGGATCTCACATGCCACGGAGCGCCTGGGCCCGTGAGCCATGGCCGCTGATCCTGCGCATCCAGAACCTGCGCTCTGCAAGGGGAGAGGCCACAACAGTGAGAGTCCCGCTTACCGGAAAAAAAAAAAAAATCATTACAGTTAAGATAGCGAATGAACCAGAATTTGCAGGGCATTTGGATCGAAGTTTGGTGTCTGATTAGTTTTTTAGGAGATACCTTGTGCTCATCCAAAAGAATATACGGTATTGTAAATGCTTTGAAAACCAAAAAGGTCTGTTCTCATCTTTCAATCGGCAATATTAATTGTTCTTTAAAATCTAGGAACCAAAAATATACATTACCTCATGAAAACATAACTCTTAATTTTCAAAGAAAATCTGATAGTGGTTTATGAAAAAAAAAAAACACCTCAAAACTGTTGTAGGACCAAAGATAAAGACATCAGACTGAGTCACAAAGCTTTTGGGAATTCATCCCCAGCATTGTGATCTCCATTGGGCAGTGCCATCCTAATGTCCCTGCTACTTACAGGACCTGCTGGGCAAAGAAAGGAAACTCTGAGACACAGTAGATCACTGGGTAAATCATGTCATTTTTCCAATGATTTTTACTTCTTTCTGCTTTGCACTTTCAGCTTCAAATATTATTTCTTTTTTGCATCTTTCCACCAAGTGTAACTCTTGATAGATAAAACGGTTGCCAGCATGTGACTCTGGAGGCCATTAAAAGTCTCTAGAGTACATATACCACGTCTTTCACCTGGACGTGTCAATAGCTCATGTCTATGAAAGACAAGAAGACAAGGAAAAGGGGATGAAAATAAATAAGGCAAGACAGCATATTTCTGACTATGACAATATTCAATATTGGGAAAAGCCGGACTCAGCAATGCCTAACTATTAATAAAGCTACTTGACAATAACGAAATATTTTGAGCAATTCCAAAATTTGGGGCATAAATGGTTAGGGACATTTCAAGGGCATACATGAATTAGACAAACCTCTCATGGGAATTTTGCTTGCACACAGCAGACAACATCTTGAGCTATTTGGGATAAGACACACAGAGCCAGGTACCTCAAATTCCCTTAGGAAATGGATTATTGAAGACCACAGTACCCATGGAAGAGATTCCAAAACCCTAACTTCTCTTCCTACAATTCAGGTCCCCAAAGGATTGTCAAAGTTGTATTGGGATAAGAAACTTCTGCCATTTTAAAAGGGGCCCTAACAGAGGGAGACATGTTGACATGGCGGGGACATTCTGGGGGAGCAAGCTCCCCAAGGAGATGGAAAGCTCCAGAAAAATTTTGACTAGCAATTCTTTTAGTCCCTAAAATGACGAGAGCAAGGCAGTAGTGAGACAATCCAGACATTTTTCTCCAAAATCAAGTCTGAGGGTTGCATAGCAGAGTTAAAGGATTACTTACCAATTGTTCCAGCCCTGCCTGAATCTGTGTCAACTCTGGTAACGGGTTCGTTTTTCCATCCTTCCTTGCCAACAAGATACCTATTCTGTTTGTAGGCTCAGTAGAAATCTTCCTAGAAGTGGGGTTGCCTGTACTTCATACGGAACTTTATTGACTCCTGTATGAAGCAATTTAACTGAAATTGCCAACTTCGTGGGGAGAACAATGGTCCTTCAGTCACAATGGTTCCCAAATACACTCTTGCTGACATACCTCCAGATGGACACATTGTAGACTGAGATATATACTAGATCAGGCCTGAAAATCCTTGATTTGTAGCCCCAAATCTTTAGGGCCAAAACTCTGTTTTGAGTAGTTAACATGCATGTGTTTCCAGTTTGCAAGGACATTGATGTTACAACTCTTTCACGTCACCACCCTGACCAGCAACCAACTTGTCCTGAAGTGACCGTATCACTTCAAGGCCTGTTCAGGGAGCCGTGGGAAGCCAATGCCTCTCATTCGATAGATGTTCCGTACTGTCAAAGGAAGCCTGTGGCCCCACGCTCCCAGTTTTTCCTCACTCTTGCAAATTATAGGCATATTAATCCCACCTCAGGCGACCCATTATCACACAAACATCATTCTTCAAAGCCTTCTTCCTTCCCCTCCTTTAAGGTATCTCAGGAAAATGTCAACATCTTTCTCTTTTTTTGTTTGTTTTGATATTCTTGTCTCCTTTTCTTCTATTTTTTAGCTTAAAAAATGCTTAATCACAAATACTGAGTCAATATATTTATATGCTGATAATCCATTATGCCTTTTCGTAGATAAACTCGTCAATGAAAACACGACATTACCACCTCCTGAAACAGTCAGCAATGAAAAAGAAGGTAAAGAACCTATTGAAAAAACTATTCACACTATTAAAGTTACAACACTGTAGTCAGACCTGGAGCATATCATTATATGACTTAAAAATTTTACTTTCATTAATCTGAGTATTTCGTAAAGTAATAACATGCTTAAAGAGTTTGTACTACTACAATTTAAAGCTACTCTAAAATCTTTTAAATGGTAAAAAAAAAATCTAAGACTCAATTTTCAGATTTACTTGACAAGTGATAGGAAGTGAGCTCTTTTTAAAATACAACTTTATTTTAGTAAAATGTATTACATTTATATTTATATTAAATATATATTTATCTAAAATATCATGTGTGTATAAATATATATTTATATAAATATATTTAATACATTTTAATATAATTTTAAAATAATGATATAACAATCACATGCTTGAGAAATAAACTTGCCTCTGCTTAGAGTCAATTGCTGGTGTTTCCTAAGATTATCAGTGGGGGAAAGTTCAGAGTGAGAGTTTACAAAATCAAAATTATCCTTTTACTTTTTCTGACAAGAGTATTGTTCCTTATAAAATACTTGTGAAAACATAACAACCCAGGATGGCTCTCCTCGAAGGTCTTGAAAGAGGAGTGGTCTAATTGAAGACAGTGGACTGTCATTACATGAAACCCTATGTTCTCCAGTTCATGCAATCCAAGTATGTTTCTCATATGATTACTCTAATATTATTCACTTTCTTGATATATTTAAATATAGAAATCTGATCATCCTGGTTGGCCCCTTCTTAAATACCTTCAGTAATTTTCTACTAGGTTTGGGGTCATAGTCTAAGTTCTTAACCAGGCATTCAAGTCTGAAATGATCTGACCATTGAAGAACTTGCCAGTCTCATCTCTGGTCACATTCCTCACCCACATTCTCCACTCCAGACTACCTGAAGCTCTCAGAACTTACCGAACCTGCTTATGACACCTGAGTTTGCTCACCGTGGAATGACCTCTCTCTTACATAGTTTGTCTGGCAAACAATTTCTAGTCCTCTGAGCCTATATGGGAGCATCAGCTCCCTCTCAAAGTGTTTCTGGCCTTTGGAAGTTGAATTAGATCCCTCTGTGCATACCACCTGTGCATCGCTATGAAAGCCCTGATTACCCTGCAACATAATTAACAGTGATTCTTGTCTGTCTCCCAAATTGAGAGCTTGTTCCTTGAGCATAAGACCTTGTTCATTTCTGTAACTTTAATGCCAACCACAGGGTCTGGCACATGATAGGAACTCAAGGTCTAACTTTTAGATGACTAAAGTAACAAATGAATGAATGTTCTATGAAAAATTTCCTGAAGCCGGGGCTTCCGTGGTGGCGCAGTGGTTGAGAGTCCACCTGCCAATGCAGGTGACGCGGGTTCGTGCCCCGGTCCGGGAGGATCTCACATGCCACGGAGCGCCTGGGCCCGTGAGCCATGGCCGCTGATCCTGCGCATCCAGAGCCTGCGCTCTGCAAGGGGAGAGGCCACAACAGTGAGAGTCCCGCTTACCGGAAAAAAAAAAAAAATCATTACACTAAAGATAGCGAATGAACCAGAATTTGCAGGGCATCTGGATCGAAGTTTGGTGTCTGATTAGTTTTTTAGGAGATACCTTGTGCTCATCCAAAAGAATATACAGTATTGTAAATGCTTTGAAAACCAAAAAGGTCTGTTCTCATCTTTCAATCGGCAATATTAATTGTTCTTTAAAATCTAGGAACCCAAAATATACATTACCTCATGAAAACATAACTCTTAATTTTCAAAGAAAATCTGATAGTGGTTTATGAAAAAAAAAAAACACCTCAAAACTGTTGTAGGACCAAAGATAAAGACATCAGACTGAGTCACAAAGCTTTTGGGAATTCATCCCCAGCATTGTGATCTCCATTGGGCAGTGCCATCCTAATGTCCCTGCTACTTACAGGACCTGCTGGGCAAAGAAAGGAAACTCTGAGACACAGTAGATCACTGGGTAAATCATGTCATTTTTCCAATGATTTTTACTTCTTTCTGCTTTGCACTTTCAGCTTCAAATATTATTTCTTTTTTGCATCTTTCCACCAAGTGTAACTATTGATAGATAAAACGGTTGCCAGCATGTGACTCTGGAGGCCATTAAAAGTCTCTAGAGTACATATACCACGTCTTTCACCTGGACGTGTCAATAGCTCATGTCTATGAAAGACAAGAAGACAAGGAAAAGGGGATGAAAATAAATAAGGCAAGACAGCATATTTCTGACTATGACAATATTCAATATTGGGAAAAGCCGGACTCAGCAATGCCTAACTATTAATAAAGCTACTTGACAATAACGAAATATTTTGAGCAATTCCAAAATTTGGGGCATAAATGGTTAGGGACATTTCAAGGGCATACATGAATTAGACAAACCTCTCATGGGAATTTTGCTTGCACACAGCAGACAACATCTTGAGCTATTTGGGATAAGACACACAGAGCCAGGTACCTCAAATTCCCTTAGGAAATGGATTATTGAAGACCACAGTACCCATGGAAGAGATTCCAAAACCCTAACTTCTCTTCCTACAATTCAGGTCCCCAAAGGATTGTCAAAGTTGTATTGGGATAAGAAACTTCTGCCATTTTAAAAGGGGCCCTAACAGAGGGAGACATGTTGACATGGCGGGGACATTCTGGGGGAGCAAGCTCCCCAAGGAGATGGAAAGCTCCAGAAAAATTTTGACTAGCAATTCTTTTAGTCCCTAAAACGACGAGAGCAAGGCAGTAGTGAGACAATCCAGACATTTTTCTCCAAAATCAAGTCTGAGGGTTGCATAGCAGAGTTAAAGGATTACTTACCAATTGTTCCAGCCCTGCCTGAATCTGTGTCAACTCTGGTAACGGGTTCGTTCTTCCATCCTTCCTTGCCAACAAGATACCTATTCTGTTTGTAGGCTCAGTAGAAATCTTCCTAGAAGTGGGGTTGCCTGTACTTCATACGGAACTTTATTGACTCCTGTATGAAGCAATTTAACTGAAATTGCCAACTTCGTGGGGAGAACAATGGTCCTTCAGTCACAATGGTTCCCAAATACACTCTTGCTGACATACCTCCAGATGGACACATTGTAGACTGAGATATATACTAGATCAGGCCTGAAAATCCTTGATTTGTAGCCCCAAATCTTTAGGGCCAAAACTCTGTTTTGAGTAGTTAACATGCATGTGTTTCCAGTTTGCAAGGACATTGATGTTACAACTCTTTCACGTCACCACCCTGACCAGCAACCAACTTGTCCTGAAGTGACCGTATCACTTCAAGGCCTGTTCAGGGAGCCGTGGGAAGCCAATGCCTCTCATTCGATAGATGTTCCGTACTGTCAAAGGAAGCCTGTGGCCCCACGCTCCCAGTTTTTCCTCACTCTTGCAAATTATAGGCATATTAATCCCACCTCAGGCGACCCATTATCACACAAACATCATTCTTCAAAGCCTTCTTCCTTCCCCTCCTTTAAGGTATCTCAGGAAAATGTCAACATCTTTCTCTTTTTTTGTTTGTTTTGATATTCTTGTCTCCTTTTCTTCTATTTTTTAGCTTAAAAAATGCTTAATCACAAATGCTGAGTCAATATATTTATATGCTGATAATCCATTATGCCTTTTCGTAGATAAACTCGTCAATGAAAACACGACATTACCACCTCCTGAAACAGTCAGCAATGAAAAAGAAGGTAAAGAACCTATTGAAAAAACTATTCACACTATTAAAGTTACAACACTGTAGTCAGACCTGGAGCATATCATTATATGACTTAAAAATTTTACTTTCATTAATCTGAGTATTTCGTAAAGTAATAACATGCTTAAAGAATTTCTACTACTACAATTTAAAGCCACTCTAAAATCTTTTAAATGGTAAAAAAAAAATCTAAGACTCAATTTTCAGATTTACTTGACAAGTGATAGGAAGTGAGCTCTTTTTAAAATACAACTTTATTTTAGTAAAATATATTACATTTATATTTATATTAAATATATATTTATCTAAAATATCATGTGTGTATAAATATATATTTATATAAATATATTTAATACATTTTAATATAATTTTAAAATAATGATATAACAATCACATGCTTGAGAAATAAACTTGCCTCTGCTTAGAGTCAATTGCTGGTGTTTCCTAAGATTATCAGTGGGGGAAAGTTCAGAGTGAGAGTTTACAAAATCAAAATTATCCTTTTACTTTTTCTGACAAGAGTATTGTTCCTTATAAAATACTTGTGAAAACATAACAACCCAGGATGGCTCTCCTCGAAGGTCTTGAAAGAGGAGTGGTCTAATTGAAGACAGTGGACTGTCATTACATGAAACCCTATGTTCTCCAGTTCATGCAATCCAAGTATGTTTCTCATATGATTACTCTAATATTATTCACTTTCTTGATATATTTAAATATAGAAATCTGATCATCCTGGTTGGCCCCTTCTTAAATACCTTCAGTAATTTTCTACTAGGTTTGGGGTCATAGTCTAAGTTCTTAACCAGGCATTCAAGTCTGAAATGATCTGACCATTGAAGAACTTGCCAGTCTCATCTCTGGTCACATTCCTCACCCACATTCTCCACTCCAGACTACCTGAAGCTCTCAGAACTTACCGAACCTGCTTATGACACCTGAGTTTGCTCACCGTGGAATGACCTCTCTCTTACATAGTTTGTCTGGCAAACAATTTCTAGTCCTCTGAGCCTATATGGGAGCATCAGCTCCCTCTCAAAGTGTTTCTGGCCTTTGGAAGTTGAATTAGATCCCTCTGTGCATACCACCTGTGCATCGCTATGAAAGCCCTGATTACCCTGCAACATAATTAACAGTGATTCTTGTCTGTCTCCCAAATTGAGAGCTTGTTCCTTGAGCATAAGACCTTGTTCATTTCTGTAACTTTAATGCCAACCGCAGGGTCTGGCACATGATAGGAACTCAAGGTCTAACTTTTAGATGACTAAAGTAACAAATGAATGAATGTTCTATGAAAAATTTCCTGAAGCCGGGGCTTCCGTGGTGGCGCAGTGGTTGAGAGTCCACCTGCCAATGCAGGTGACGCGGGTTCGTGCCCCGGTCCGGGAGGATCTCACATGCCACGGAGCGCCTGGGCCCGTGAGCCATGGCCGCTGATCCTGCGCATCCAGAGCCTGCGCTCTGCAAGGGGAGAGGCCACAACAGTGAGAGTCCCGCTTACCGGAAAAAAAAAAAAAATCATTACACTAAAGATAGCGAATGAACCAGAATTTGCAGGGCATCTGGATCGAAGTTTGGTGTCTGATTAGTTTTTTAGGAGATACCTTGTGCTCATCCAAAAGAATATACAGTATTGTAAATGCTTTGAAAACCAAAAAGGTCTGTTCTCATCTTTCAATCGGCAATATTAATTGTTCTTTAAAATCTAGGAACCCAAAATATACATTACCTCATGAAAACATAACTCTTAATTTTCAAAGAAAATCTGATAGTGGTTTATGAAAAAAAAAAAACACCTCAAAACTGTTGTAGGACCAAAGATAAAGACATCAGACTGAGTCACAAAGCTTTTGGGAATTCATCCCCAGCATTGTGATCTCCATTGGGCAGTGCCATCCTAATGTCCCTGCTACTTACAGGACCTGCTGGGCAAAGAAAGGAAACTCTGAGACACAGTAGATCACTGGGTAAATCATGTCATTTTTCCAATGATTTTTACTTCTTTCTGCTTTGCACTTTCAGCTTCAAATATTATTTCTTTTTTGCATCTTTCCACCAAGTGTAACTCTTGATAGATAAAACGGTTGCCAGCATGTGACTCTGGAGGCCATTAAAAGTCTCTAGAGTACATATACCACGTCTTTCACCTGGACGTGTCAATAGCTCATGTCTATGAAAGACAAGAAGACAAGGAAAAGGGGATGAAAATAAATAAGGCAAGACAGCATATTTCTGACTATGACAATATTCAATATTGGGAAAAGCCGGACTCAGCAATGCCTAACTATTAATAAAGCTACTTGACAATAACGAAATATTTTGAGCAATTCCAAAATTTGGGGCATAAATGGTTAGGGACATTTCAAGGGCATACATGAATTAGACAAACCTCTCATGGGAATTTTGCTTGCACACAGCAGACAACATCTTGAGCTATTTGGGATAAGACACACAGAGCCAGGTACCTCAAATTCCCTTAGGAAATGGATTATTGAAGACCACAGTACCCATGGAAGAGATTCCAAAACCCTAACTTCTCTTCCTACAATTCAGGTCCCCAAAGGATTGTCAAAGTTGTATTGGGATAAGAAACTTCTGCCATTTTAAAAGGGGCCCTAACAGAGGGAGACATGTTGACATGGCGGGGACATTCTGGGGGAGCAAGCTCCCCAAGGAGATGGAAAGCTCCAGAAAAATTTTGACTAGCAATTCTTTTAGTCCCTAAAACGACGAGAGCAAGGCAGTAGTGAGACAATCCAGACATTTTTCTCCAAAATCAAGTCTGAGGGTTGCATAGCAGAGTTAAAGGATTACTTACCAATTGTTCCAGCCCTGCCTGAATCTGTGTCAACTCTGGTAACGGGTTCGTTCTTCCATCCTTCCTTGCCAACAAGATACCTATTCTGTTTGTAGGCTCAGTAGAAATCTTCCTAGAAGTGGGGTTGCCTGTACTTCATACGGAACTTTATTGACTCCTGTATGAAGCAATTTAACTGAAATTGCCAACTTCGTGGGGAGAACAATGGTCCTTCAGTCACAATGGTTCCCAAATACACTCTTGCTGACATACCTCCAGATGGACACATTGTAGACTGAGATATATACTAGATCAGGCCTGAAAATCCTTGATTTGTAGCCCCAAATCTTTAGGGCCAAAACTCTGTTTTGAGTAGTTAACATGCATGTGTTTCCAGTTTGCAAGGACATTGATGTTACAACTCTTTCACGTCACCACCCTGACCAGCAACCAACTTGTCCTGAAGTGACCGTATCACTTCAAGGCCTGTTCAGGGAGCCGTGGGAAGCCAATGCCTCTCATTCGATAGATGTTCCGTACTGTCAAAGGAAGCCTGTGGCCCCACGCTCCCAGTTTTTCCTCACTCTTGCAAATTATAGGCATATTAATCCCACCTCAGGCGACCCATTATCACACAAACATCATTCTTCAAAGCCTTCTTCCTTCCCCTCCTTTAAGGTATCTCAGGAAAATGTCAACATCTTTCTCTTTTTTTGTTTGTTTTGATATTCTTGTCTCCTTTTCTTCTATTTTTTAGCTTAAAAAATGCTTAATCACAAATGCTGAGTCAATATATTTATATGCTGATAATCCATTATGCCTTTTCGTAGATAAACTCGTCAATGAAAACACGACATTACCACCTCCTGAAACAGTCAGCAATGAAAAAGAAGGTAAAGAACCTATTGAAAAAACTATTCACACTATTAAAGTTACAACACTGTAGTCAGACCTGGAGCATATCATTATATGACTTAAAAATTTTACTTTCATTAATCTGAGTATTTCGTAAAGTAATAACATGCTTAAAGAATTTCTACTACTACAATTTAAAGCCACTCTAAAATCTTTTAAATGGTAAAAAAAAAATCTAAGACTCAATTTTCAGATTTACTTGACAAGTGATAGGAAGTGAGCTCTTTTTAAAATACAACTTTATTTTAGTAAAATATATTACATTTATATTTATATTAAATATATATTTATCTAAAATATCATGTGTGTATAAATATATATTTATATAAATATATTTAATACATTTTAATATAATTTTAAAATAATGATATAACAATCACATGCTTGAGAAATAAACTTGCCTCTGCTTAGAGTCAATTGCTGGTGTTTCCTAAGATTATCAGTGGGGGAAAGTTCAGAGTGAGAGTTTACAAAATCAAAATTATCCTTTTACTTTTTCTGACAAGAGTATTGTTCCTTATAAAATACTTGTGAAAACATAACAACCCAGGATGGCTCTCCTCGAAGGTCTTGAAAGAGGAGTGGTCTAATTGAAGACAGTGGACTGTCATTACATGAAACCCTATGTTCTCCAGTTCATGCAATCCAAGTATGTTTCTCATATGATTACTCTAATATTATTCACTTTCTTGATATATTTAAATATAGAAATCTGATCATCCTGGTTGGCCCCTTCTTAAATACCTTCAGTAATTTTCTACTAGGTTTGGGGTCATAGTCTAAGTTCTTAACCAGGCATTCAAGTCTGAAATGATCTGACCATTGAAGAACTTGCCAGTCTCATCTCTGGTCACATTCCTCACCCACATTCTCCACTCCAGACTACCTGAAGCTCTCAGAACTTACCGAACCTGCTTATGACACCTGAGTTTGCTCACCGTGGAATGACCTCTCTCTTACATAGTTTGTCTGGCAAACAATTTCTAGTCCTCTGAGCCTATATGGGAGCATCAGCTCCCTCTCAAAGTGTTTCTGGCCTTTGGAAGTTGAATTAGATCCCTCTGTGCATACCACCTGTGCATCGCTATGAAAGCCCTGATTACCCTGCAACATAATTAACAGTGATTCTTGTCTGTCTCCCAAATTGAGAGCTTGTTCCTTGAGCATAAGACCTTGTTCATTTCTGTAACTTTAATGCCAACCGCAGGGTCTGGCACATGATAGGAACTCAAGGTCTAACTTTTAGATGACTAAAGTAACAAATGAATGAATGTTCTATGAAAAATTTCCTGAAGCCGGGGCTTCCGTGGTGGCGCAGTGGTTGAGAGTCCACCTGCCAATGCAGGTGACGCGGGTTCGTGCCCCGGTCCGGGAGGATCTCACATGCCACGGAGCGCCTGGGCCCGTGAGCCATGGCCGCTGATCCTGCGCATCCAGAGCCTGCGCTCTGCAAGGGGAGAGGCCACAACAGTGAGAGTCCCGCTTACCGGAAAAAAAAAAAAAATCATTACACTAAAGATAGCGAATGAACCAGAATTTGCAGGGCATCTGGATCGAAGTTTGGTGTCTGATTAGTTTTTTAGGAGATACCTTGTGCTCATCCAAAAGAATATACAGTATTGTAAATGCTTTGAAAACCAAAAAGGTCTGTTCTCATCTTTCAATCGGCAATATTAATTGTTCTTTAAAATCTAGGAACCCAAAATATACATTACCTCATGAAAACATAACTCTTAATTTTCAAAGAAAATCTGATAGTGGTTTATGAAAAAAAAAAAACACCTCAAAACTGTTGTAGGACCAAAGATAAAGACATCAGACTGAGTCACAAAGCTTTTGGGAATTCATCCCCAGCATTGTGATCTCCATTGGGCAGTGCCATCCTAATGTCCCTGCTACTTACAGGACCTGCTGGGCAAAGAAAGGAAACTCTGAGACACAGTAGATCACTGGGTAAATCATGTCATTTTTCCAATGATTTTTACTTCTTTCTGCTTTGCACTTTCAGCTTCAAATATTATTTCTTTTTTGCATCTTTCCACCAAGTGTAACTCTTGATAGATAAAACGGTTGCCAGCATGTGACTCTGGAGGCCATTAAAAGTCTCTAGAGTACATATACCACGTCTTTCACCTGGACGTGTCAATAGCTCATGTCTATGAAAGACAAGAAGACAAGGAAAAGGGGATGAAAATAAATAAGGCAAGACAGCATATTTCTGACTATGACAATATTCAATATTGGGAAAAGCCGGACTCAGCAATGCCTAACTATTAATAAAGCTACTTGACAATAACGAAATATTTTGAGCAATTCCAAAATTTGGGGCATAAATGGTTAGGGACATTTCAAGGGCATACATGAATTAGACAAACCTCTCATGGGAATTTTGCTTGCACACAGCAGACAACATCTTGAGCTATTTGGGATAAGACACACAGAGCCAGGTACCTCAAATTCCCTTAGGAAATGGATTATTGAAGACCACAGTACCCATGGAAGAGATTCCAAAACCCTAACTTCTCTTCCTACAATTCAGGTCCCCAAAGGATTGTCAAAGTTGTATTGGGATAAGAAACTTCTGCCATTTTAAAAGGGGCCCTAACAGAGGGAGACATGTTGACATGGCGGGGACATTCTGGGGGAGCAAGCTCCCCAAGGAGATGGAAAGCTCCAGAAAAATTTAGACTAACAATTCTTTTAGTCCCTAAAACGATGAGAGCAAGGCAGTAGTGAGACAATCCAGACATTTTTCTCCAAAATCAAGTCTGAGGGTTGCATAGCAGAGTTAAAGGATTACTTACCAATTGTTCCAGCCCTGCCTGAATCTGTGTCAACTCTGGTAACGGGTTCGTTCTTCCATCCTTCCTTGCCAACAAGATACCTATTCTGTTTGTAGGCTCAGTAGAAATCTTCCTAGAAGTGGGGTTGCCTGTACTTCATACGGAACTTTATTGACTCCTGTATGAAGCAATTTAACTGAAATTGCCAACTTCGTGGGGAGAACAATGGTCCTTCAGTCACAATGGTTCCCAAATACACTCTTGCTGACATACCTCCAGATGGACACATTGTAGACTGAGATATATACTAGATCAGGCCTGAAAATCCTTGATTTGTAGCCCCAAATCTTTAGGGCCAAAACTCTGTTTTGAGTAGTTAACATGCATGTGTTTCCAGTTTGCAAGGACATTGATGTTACAACTCTTTCACGTCACCACCCTGACCAGCAACCAACTTGTCCTGAAGTGACATTATCACTTCAAGGCCTGTTCAGGGAGCCGTGGGAAGCCAATGCCTCTCATTCGATAGATGTTCCGTACTGTCAAAGGAAGCCTGTGGCCCCACGCTCCCAGTTTTTCCTCACTCTTGCAAATTATAGGCATATTAATCCCACCTCAGGCGACCCATTATCACACAAACATCATTCTTCAAAGCCTTCTTCTTTCCCCTCCTTTAAGGTATCTCAGGAAAATGTCAACATCTTTCTCTTTTTTTGTTTGTTTGTTTGTTTTGATATTCTTGTCTCCTTTTCTTCTACTTTTTTAGCTTAGAAAATGCTTAATCACAAATGTTGAGTCAATATATTTATATGCTGATAATCCATTATACCTTTTCGTAGATAAACTCGTCAATGAAAACACGACATTACCACCTCCTGAAACAGTCAGCAATGAAGCAGAAGGTAAAGAACCTATTGAAAAAACTATTCACAGTATTAAAGTGACAACACTGTAGTCAGACCTGGAGCATATCATTATATGACTTAAAAATTTTACTTTCATTAATCTGAGTATTTCGTAAAGTAATAGCATGCTTAAAGAATTTGTACTACTACAATTTAAAGCCACTCTAAAATCTTTTAAATGGTAAAAAAAAAAATCTAAGACTCAATTTTCAGATTTACTTGACAAGTGATAGGAAGTGAGCTCTTTTTAAAATACAACTTTATTTTAGTAAAATGTATTACATTTATATTTATATTAAATATATATTTATCTAAAATATCATGTGTGTATAAATATATATTTATATAAATATATTTAATACATTTTAATATAATTTTAAAATAATGATATAACAATCACATGCTTGAGAAATAAACTTGCCTCTGCTTAGAGTCAATTGTTGGTGTTTCCTAAGATTATCAGTGGGGGAAAGTTCAGAGTGAGAGTTTACAAAATCAAAATTATCCTTTTACTTTTTCTGACAAGAGTATTGTTCCTTATAAAATACTTGTGAAAACATAACAACCCAGGATGGCTCTCCTCGAAGGTCTTGAAAGAGGAGTGGTCTAATTGAAGACAGTGGACTGTCATTACATGAAACCCTATGTTCTCCAGTTCATGCAATCCAAGTATGCTTCTCATATGATTACTCTAATATTATTCACTTTCTTGATATATTTAAATATAGAAATCTGATCATCCTGGTTGGCCCCTTCTTAAATACCTTCAGTAATTTTCTACTAGGTTTGGGGTCATAGTCTAAGTTCTTAACCAGGCATTCAAGTCTGAAATGATCTGACCATTGAAGAGCTTGCCAGTCTCATCTCTGGTCACATTCCTCACCCGCATTCTCCACTCCAGACTACCTGAAGCTCTCAGAACTTACCGAACCTGCTTATGACACCTGAGTTTGCTCACCGTGGAATGACCTCTCTCTTACATAGTTTGTCTGGCAAACAATTTCTAGTCCTCTGAGCCTATATGGGAGCATCAGCTCCCTCTCCAAGTGTTTCTGGCCTTTGGAAGTTGAATTAGATCCCTCTGTGCATACCACCTGTGCATCGCTATGAAAGCCCTCATTACCCTGCAACATAATTAACAGTGATTCTTGTCTGTCTCCCAAATTGAGAGCGTGTTCCTTGAGCATAAGACCTTGTTCATTTCTGTAACTTTAATGCCAACCACAGGGTCTGGCACATGATAGGAACTCAAGGTCTAACTTTTAGATGACTAAAGTAACAAATGAATGAATGTTCTATGAAAAATTTCCTGAAGCCGGGGCTTCCCTGGTGGCGCAGTGGTTGAGAGTCCGCCTGCCAATTCAGGTGACGCGGGTTCGTGCCCCAGTCCGGGAGGATCTCACATGCCACGGAGCACCTGGGCCCGTGAGCCATGGCCGCTGATCCTGCGCATCCGGAGCCTGCGCTCTGCAATGGGAGAGGCCACAACAGTGAGAGGCCCGCTTACCGGAAAAAAAAAAAATCATTACAGTTAAGATAGCCCATGAACCAGAATTTGCAGGGCATCTGGATCGAAGTTTGGTGTCTGATTAGTTTTTTAGGAGATACCTTGTGCTCATCCAAAAGAATATACGGTATTGTAAATGCTTTGAAAACCAAAAAGGTCTGTTCTCATCTTTCAATCGGCAATATTAATTGTTCTTTAAAATCTAGGAACCCAAAATATACATTACCTCATGAAAACATAACTCTTAATTTTCAAAGAAAATCTGATAGTGGTTTATGAAAAAAAAAAAACACCTCAAAACTGTTGTAGGACCAAAGATAAAGACATCAGACTGAGTCACAAAGCTTTTGGGAATTCATCCCCAGCATTGTGATCTCCATTGGGCAGTGCCATCCTAATGTCCCTGCTACTTACAGGACCTGCTGGGCAAAGAAAGGAAACTCTGAGACACAGTAGATCACTGGGTAAATCATGTCATTTTTCCAATGATTTTTACTTCTTTCTGCTTTGCACTTTCAGCTTCAAATATTATTTCTTTTTTGCATCTTTCCACCAAGTGTAACTATTGATAGATAAAACGGTTGCCAGCATGTGACTCTGGAGGCCATTAAAAGTCTCTGGAGTACATATACCACGTCTTTCACCTGGACGTGTCAGTAGCTCATGTCTATGAAAGACAAGAAGACAAGGAAAAGGGGATGAAAATAAATAAGGCAAGACAGCATATTTCTGACTATGACAATATTCAATATTGGGAAAAGCCAGACTCAGCAATGCCTAACTATTAATAAAGCTACTTGACAATAACGAAATATTTTGAGCAATTCCAAAATTTGGGGCATAAATGGATAGGGACATTTCAAGGGCATACATGAATTAGACAAACCTCTCATGGGAATTTTGCTTGCACACAGCAGACAACATCTTGAGCTATTTGGGATAAGACACACAGAGCCAGGTACCTCAAATTCCCTTAGGAAATGGATTATTGAAGACCACAGTACCCATGGAAGAGATTCCAAAACCCTAACTTCTCTTCCTACAATTCAGGTCCCCAAAGGATTGTCAAAGTTGTATTGGGATAAGAAACTTCTGCCATTTTAAAAGGGGCCCTAACAGAGGGAGACATGTTGACATGGCGGGGACATTCTGGGGGAGCAAGCTCCCCAAGGAGATGGAAAGCTCCAGAAAAATTTAGACTAACAATTCTTTTAGTCCCTAAAACGACGAGAGCAAGGCAGTAGTGAGACAATCCAGACATTTTTCTCCAAAATCAAGTCTGAGGGTTGCATAGCAGAGTTAAAGGATTACTTACCAATTGTTCCAGCCCTGCCTGAATCTGTGTCAACTCTGGTAACGGGTTCGTTCTTCCATCCTTCCTTGCCAACAAGATACCTATTCTGTTTGTAGGCTCAGTAGAAATCTTCCTAGAAGTGGGGTTGCCTGTACTTCATACGGAACTTTATTGACTCCTGTATGAAGCAATTTAACTGAAATTGCCAACTTCGTGGGGAGAACAATGGTCCTTCAGTCACAATGGTTCCCAAATACACTCTTGCTGACATACCTCCAGATGGACACATTGTAGACTGAGATATATACTAGATCAGGCCTGAAAATCCTTGATTTGTAGCCCCAAATCTTTAGGGCCAAAACTCTGTTTTGAGTAGTTAACATGCATGTGTTTCCAGTTTGCAAGGACATTGATGTTACAACTCTTTCACGTCACCACCCTGACCAGCAACCAACTTGTCCTGAAGTGACCGTATCACTTCAAGGCCTGTTCAGGGAGCCGTGGGAAGCCAATGCCTCTCATTCGATAGATGTTCCGTACTGTCAAAGGAAGCCTGTGGCCCCACGCTCCCAGTTTTTCCTCACTCTTGCAAATTATAGGCATATTAATCCCACCTCAGGCGACCCATTATCACACAAACATCATTCTTCAAAGCCTTCTTCTTTCCCCTCCTTTAAGGTATCTCAGGAAAATGTCAACATCTTTCTCTTTTTTTGTTTGTTTGTTTGTTTTGATATTCTTGTCTCCTTTTCTTCTACTTTTTTAGCTTAGAAAATGCTTAATCACAAATGTTGAGTCAATATATTTATATGCTGATAATCCATTATACCTTTTCGTAGATAAACTCGTCAATGAAAACACGACATTACCACCTCCTGAAACAGTCAGCAATGAAGAAGAAGGTAAAGAACCTATTGAAAAAACTATTCACAGTATTAAAGTGACAACACTGTAGTCAGACCTGGAGCATATCATTATATGACTTAAAAATTTTACTTTCATTAATCTGAGTATTTTGTAAAGTAATAACATGCTTAAAGAATTTGTACTACTACAATTTAAAGCCACTCTAAAATCTTTTAAATGGTAAAAAAAAAAATCTAAGACTCAATTTTCAGATTTACTTGACAAGTGATAGGAAGTGAGCTCTTTTTAAAATACAACTTTATTTTAGTAAAATGTATTACATTTATATTTATATTAAATATATTTTTATCTAAAATATCATGTGTGTATAAATATATATTTATATAAATATATTTAATACATTTTAATATAATTTTAAAATAATGATATAACAATCACATGCTTGAGAAATAAACTTGCCTCTGCTTAGAGTCAATTGTTGGTGTTTCCTAAGATTATCAGTGGGGGAAAGTTCAGAGTGAGAGTTTACAAAATCAAAATTATCCTTTTACTTTTTCTGACAAGAGTATTGTTCCTTATAAAATACTTGTGAAAACATAACAACCCAGGATGGCTCTCCTCGAAGGTCTTGAAAGAGGAGTGGTCTAATTGAAGACAGTGGACTGTCATTACATGAAACCCTATGTTCTCCAGTTCATGCAATCCAAGTATGCTTCTCATATGATTACTCTAATATTATTCACTTTCTTGATATATTTAAATATAGAAATCTGATCATCCTGGTTGGCCCCTTCTTAAATACCTTCAGTAATTTTCTACTAGGTTTGGGGTCATAGTCTAAGTTCTTAACCAGGCATTCAAGTCTGAAATGTTCTGACCATTGAAGAACTTGCCAGTCTCATCTCTGGTCACATTCCTCACCCGCATTCTCCACTCCAGACTACCTGAAGCTCTCAGAACTTACCGAACCTGCTTATGACACCTGAGTTTGCTCACCGTGGAATGACCTCTCTCTTACATAGTTTGTCTGGCAAACAATTTCTAGTCCTCTGAGCCTATATGGGAGCATCAGCTCCCTCTCCAAGTGTTTCTGGCCTTTGGAAGTTGAATTAGATCCCTCTGTGCATACCACCTGTGCATCGCTATGAAAGCCCTCATTACCCTGCAACATAATTAACAGTGATTCTTGTCTGTCTCCCAAATTGAGAGCGTGTTCCTTGAGCATAAGACCTTGTTCATTTCTGTAACTTTAATGCCAACCACAGGGTCTGGCACATGATAGGAACTCAAGGTCTAACTTTTAGATGACTAAAGTAACAAATGAATGAATGTTCTATGAAAAATTTCCTGAAGCCGGGGCTTCCCTGGTGGCGCAGTGGTTGAGAGTCCGCCTGCCAATGCAGGCGACGCGGGTTCGTGCCCCAGTCCGGGAGGATCTCACATGCCACGGAGCGCCTGGGCCCGTGAGCCATGGCCGCTGATCCTGCGCATCCAGAGCCTGCGCTCTGCAAGGGGAGAGGCCACAACAGTGAGAGGCCCGCGTACCGCACCAAAAAAAACCAAATTTACTGACGCCAAATTACCTTATGTTGTTATCATGTTCTATTTTGTTTTCTAAACAGAACCAATCCAGAGTCCACGTGAGACTGCATTTTGGAAAATGTTAGCTGAAGGTACGCTCATAGTAGTTGGGTTGCTGGGAAAATGTTTTGGTTTTCTAAAGTCTTCTGTAAGAAAGCCAAGATCAGTGTAAATTGTTCTAATACTGAGAATTAATAAGTCAACATTTTGCTGCCATCATCACATGTAATAGCAAATGTAAAACAAACCCAGAAAGCTGATCAGTGTCACACATTTTCTGATTCTCTCCCCAAAACTGTTATTTTCCTACAAGTGTTGCAATCTAGTCATTTAATTTATGATTAAAAATGTTAAATAAGGCTCTTGCTCAGTATAATCCCTCTTTGTATTTGGAGCAGTATGCACATGGAGAGGCGTGAATGAATGCAAATTATATATCAAAATATATGCATGCATAAAAGTAATATATAATCATAAATGTACAGTCATGCATGTATAAATGTAACATGCATAGCATTTGTATGTATGCATGTATAAATGTAACATGCATATCATCTATGTATGCAGACATGTATAAATATAATTCATGTATCACACACATACAAGCATGTGTTATAAATGTGAAATACATACCATATTCAATGGATCCTAACTTGCAGATTCTGTATTTGTGAATTTACCTGTATCTAAAATTTATCTGGAACCCTCCACTTGCAGAACTTTCACAGTCATTTGTGGACACACACAGAGTAGCAAAAAAAATTTAATTGCTTGATGGTCTTGTTCCTAGCTGAGGTATAACAAAGGACTCCTTTTTTCAGCTCTCATGCTTTAAACAAGTTCCTTTTTTTGTGGTCTACTTAGTGCTAGATGTTTCGCCCTTTTGTGCTTTCTGTTGGCAATTTTGCTATTTTAAATGCCCCCCAAGTATAGTAGTACAATGCTGTTTAATGTTCCTAAACACAAGAAGGCTGTGGTGTACCTCAGGAGAAAAATGTGTGTATTATATAAGCTTCATGTAGGTGTGAGTTATAATGCTGTTGATTGTGAGCTCAGTGTTGATGAATCAGCAGTATATACTAAATAAAGTGTCTCTAAACAGAAACACACACATAAAACAAGGTTAGATATTCATTGGTTGATGAAAATGTAGTGACCAGAGGCTCATAGGAACCTAAGCCTGTATTTCCCTTAGGAACAATGATGGTTCAGTATTCATTGATTCAGTGCTCACATAGCTTAACTGCCATGACTACCATGAACAATGAGAATAAGCTGTATACACACACAAAAGTAAGTGAATTTTGTTTACCATAACACCAATTTATTGTTTAAACAGCTATACAGGCAGACACCAATGAGGACAACCAACGAGATGAAGCTTTTCAGCCAATTCCAAGTAAGAACAAAATACTTCAATTAAAGGGATACATAAATACTTTCACACATTGTAGTGTCTACATGGTGATACTGTTTTCCTCAGTAAGGTATAGAATATGTAAGAAGGTAGCATGGTGGCTGACATCATACCAGAGAGGACATTTACAGTTGTAGGAAAGTTATGTTTCCTAAACAGTGTTCTTCAGTGACCACATTACAGATGACTATTTCCATCTCCCTGTTTTGTAACTTATATTCCTGAAACAGTAAACCAAATGAAGGAGTAGGCAAGTGAACAATATTTAGGATGCAGTTGTCTTAAATTGACAGACATTTTTAGAGCGGTTTTAAGCTTATAGAAAAATTGAGTAGAAAGTACAGAGTTCTCATATATTCCCCCTGCTCAGTTTCCCCTGGTATTAATATCTTCCATTCGTGTGGTGCATTTTTTTAACAATTTATGAGCCAATATTGATACATTGCTATTAACTAAACTTCATAGTTTACATTAGGGTCCACCCTTTGTGTTGTACAATTCTACGGGATTTTGACAAATGCATAATGTCTTGTGTCCACCATTACAATCATACCGAGTAGCTTCATTGACCTAAAAATCCCCTACAACCTACTTAGCCATCCCTCCCTTGCCCAACCCTTGGCAACTACTGATCTTTTCACTGTCTCTATAGTTTTGCCTTTTCCAGAAGGTCAAATCATTGGAAATATACAGTATGTATCCTTTTCAGATTGGCTTCTTTTGCTTAGTAGTATGCATTTAAGATTAAATATAGAAATCTGATGATCGTGGTTGGCCCCTTCTTAAATACCTTCAGTAATTTTCTACTAGGTTTGGGGTCATAGTCTAAGTTCTTAACCAGGCATTCAAGTCTGAAATGATCTGACCATTGAAGAACTTGCCAGTCTCATCTCTGGTCACATTCCTCACCCACATTCTCCACTCCAGACTACCTGAAGCTCTCAGAACTTACCGAACCTGCTTATGACACCTGAGTTTGCTCACCGTGGAATGACCTCTCTCCTACATAGTTTGTCTGGCAAACAATTTCTAGTCCTCTGAGCCTATATGGGAGCATCAGCTCCCTCTCAAAGTGTTTCTGGCCTTTGGAAGTTGAATTAGATCCCTCTGTGCATACCACCTGTGCATCGCTATGAAAGCCCTCATTACCCTGCAACATAATTAACAGTGATTCTTGTCTGTCTCCCAAATTGAGAGCGTGTTCCTTGAGCATAAGACCTTGTTCATTTCTGTAACTTTAATGCCAACCACAGGGTCTGGCACATGATAGGAACTCAAGGTCTAACTTTTAGATGACTAAAGTAACAAATGAATGAATGTTCTATCAAAAATTTCCTGAAGCCGGGGCTTCCCTGGTGGCGCAGTGGTTGAGAGTCCGCCTGCCAATGCAGGTGACGCGGGTTCGTGCCCCAGTCCGGGAGGATCTCACATGCTACGGAGCGCCTGGGCCCGTGAGCCATGGCCGCTGATCCTGCGCATCCAGAGCCTGCGCTCTGCAACGGGAGAGGCCACAACAGTGAGAGGCCCGCTTACCGGAAAAAAAAAAAAAATCATTACACTTAAGATAGCGAATGAACCAGAATTTGCAGGGCATTTGGATCGACGTTTGGTGTCTGATTAGTTTTTTAGGAGATACCTTGTGCTCATCCAAAAGAATATACGGTATTGTAAATGCTTTGAAAACCAAAAAGGTCTGTTCTCATCTTTCAATCGGCAATATTAATTGTTCTTTAAAATCTAGGAACCAAAAATATACATTACCTCATGAAAACATAACTCTTAATTTTCAAAGAAAATCTGATAGTGGTTTATGAAAAAAAAAAACACCTCAAAACTGTTGTAGGACCAAAGATAAAGACATCAGACTGAGTCACAAAGCTTTTGGGAATTCATCCCCAGCATTGTGATCTCCATTGGGCAGTGCCATCCTAATGTCCCTGCTACTTACAGGACCTGCTGGGCAAAGAAAGGAAACTCTGAGACACAGTAGATCACTGGGTAAATCATGTCATTTTTCCAATGATTTTTACTTCTTTCTGCTTTGCACTTTCAGCTTCAAATATTATTTCTTTTTTGCATCTTTCCACCAAGTGTAACTATTGATAGATAAAACGGTTGCCAGCATGTGACTCTGGAGGCCATTAAAAGTCTCTAGAGTACATATACCACGTCTTTCACCTGGACGTGTCAATAGCTCATGTCTATGAAAGACAAGAAGACAAGGAAAAGGGGATGAAAATAAATAAGGCAAGACAGCATATTTCTGACTATGACAATATTCAATATTGGGAAAAGCCAGACTCAGCAATGCCTAACTTTTTTTTTTTTTTTTTTTTTTTTTTTTTTTTTTTTTTTTTTTAAATGCTTGGCTTTTATTCATTCATTCATTCATTTATTTATTTATTTTATTTTAGCTGTGTTGGGTCTTTGTTTCTGAGTGAGGGCTTTCTCTAGTTGTGGCGAGGGGGGGCCACTCTTCATCGCGGTGCGTGGGCCTCTCACTATCACGGCCTCTCTTGCTGTGGAGCACAGGCTCCAGACACGCAGGCTCAGTAGTTGTGGCTCACGGGCCCAGTTGCACCGCGGCATGTGGGATCTTCCCAGACCAGGGCTCGAACCCGTGACCCCTGCATTAGCAGGCAGGTTCTCAACCACTGCGCCACCAGGGAAGCCCATGCCTAACTATTAATGAAGCTACTTGACAATAACGAAATATTTTGAGCAATTCCAAAATTTGGGGCATAAATGGATAGGGACATTTCAAGGGCATACATGAATTAGACAAACCTCTCATGGGAATTTTGCTTGCACACAGCAGACAACATCTTGAGCTATTTGGGATAAGACACACAGAGCCAGGTACCTCAAATTCCCTTAGGAAATGGATTATTGAAGACCACAGTACCCATGGAAGAGATTCCAAAACCCTAACTTCTCTTCCTACAATTCAGGTCCCCAAAGGATTGTCAAAGTTGTATTGGGATAAGAAACTTCTGCCATTTTAAAAGGGGCCCTAACAGAGGGAGACATGTTGACATGGCGGGGACATTCTGGGGAAGCAAGCTCCTCAAGGAGATGGAAAGCTCCAGAAAAATTTAGACTAACAATTCTTTTAGTCCCTAAAACGACGAGAGCAAGGCAGTAGTGAGACAATCCAGACATTTTTCTCCAAAATCAAGTCTGAGGGTTGCATAGCAGAGTTAAAGGATTACTTACCAATTGTTCCAGCCCTGCCTGAATCTGTGTCAACTCTGGTAACGGGTTCGTTTTTCCATCCTTCCTTGCCAACAAGATACCTATTCTGTTTGTAGGCTCAGTAGAAATCTTCCTAGAAGTGGGGTTGCCTGTACTTCATACGGAACTTTATTGACTCCTGTATGAAGCAATTTAACTGAAATTGCCAACTTCGTGGGGAGAACAATGGTCCTTCAGTCACAATGGTTCCCAAATACACTCTTGCTGACATACCTCCAGATGGACACATTGTAGACTGAGATATATACTAGATCAGGCCTGAAAATCCTTGATTTGTAGCCCCAAATCTTTAGGGCCAAAACTCTGTTTTGAGTAGTTAACATGCATGTGTTTCCAGTTTGCAAGGACATTGATGTTACAACTCTTTCACGTCACCACCCTGACCAGCAACCAACTTGTCCTGAAGTGACCATATCACTTCAAGGCCTGTTCAGGGAGCCGTGGGAAGCCAATGCCTCTCATTCGATAGATGTTCCGTACTGTCAAAGGAAGCCTGTGGCCCCACGCTCCCAGTTTTTCCTCACTCTTGCAAATTATAGGCATATTAATCCCACCTCAGGCGACCCATTTTCAAACAAACATTCTTCAAAGCCTTCTTCTTTCCCGTCCTTTAAGGTATCTCAGGAAAATGTCAACATCTTTCTCTTTTTTTGTTTGTTTGTTTTGATATTCTTGTCTCCTTTTCTTCTATTTTTTAGCTTAAAAAATGCTTAATCACAAATGTTGAGTCAATATATTTATATGCTGATAATCCATTATGCCTTTTCGTAGATAAACTCGTCAATGAAAACACGACATTACCACCTCCTGAAACAGTCAGCAATGAAGAAGAAGGTAAAGAACCTATTGAAAAAACTATTCACAGTATTAAAGTTACAACACTGTAGTCAGACCTGGAGCATATCATTATATGACTTAAAAATTTTACTTTCATTAATCTGAGTATTTCGTAAAGTAATAACATGCTTAAAGAATTTGTACTACTACAATTTAAAGCCACTCTAAAATCTTTTAAATGGTAAAAAAAAAATCTAAGACTCAATTTTCAGATTTACTTGACAAGTGATAGGAAGTGAGCTCTTTTTAAAATACAACTTTATTTTAGTAAAATGTATTACATTTATATTTATATTAAATATATATTTATCTAAAATATCATGTGTGTATAAATATATATTTATATAAATATATTTAATACATTTTAATATAATTTTAAAATAATGATATAACAATCACATGCTTGAGAAATAAACTTGCCTCTGCTTAGAGTCAATTGCTGGTGTTTCCTAAGATTATCAGTGGGGGAAAGTTCAGAGTGAGAGTTTACAAAATCAAAATTATCCTTTTACTTTTTCTGACAAGAGTATTGTTCCTTATAAAATACTTGTGAAAACATAACAACCCAGGATGGCTCTCCTCGAAGGTCTTGAAAGAGGAGTGGTCTAATTGAAGACAGTGGACTGTCATTACATGAAACCCTATGTTCTCCAGTTCATGCAATCCAAGTATGCTTCTCATATGATTACTCTAATATTATTCACTTTCTTGATATATTTAAATATAGAAATCTGATCATCCTGGTTGGCCCCTTCTTAAATACCTTCAGTAATTTTCTACTAGGTTTGGGGTCATAGTCTAAGTTCTTAACCAGGCATTCAAGTCTGAAATGTTCTGACCATTGAAGAACTTGCCAGTCTCATCTCTGGTCACATTCCTCACCCGCATTCTCCACTCCAGACTACCTGAAGCTCTCAGAACTTACCGAACCTGCTTATGACACCTGAGTTTGCTCACCGTGGAATGACCTCTCTCTTACATAGTTTGTCTGGCAAACAATTTCTAGTCCTCTGAGCCTATATGGGAGCATCAGCTCCCTCTCCAAGTGTTTCTGGCCTTTGGAAGTTGAATTAGATCCCTCTGTGCATACCACCTGTGCATCGCTATGAAAGCCCTCATTACCCTGCAACATAATTAACAGTGATTCTTGTCTGTCTCCCAAATTGAGAGCGTGTTCCTTGAGCATAAGACCTTGTTCATTTCTGTAACTTTAATGCCAACCACAGGGTCTGGCACATGATAGGAACTCAAGGTCTAACTTTTAGATGACTAAAGTAACAAATGAATGAATGTTCTATGAAAAATTTCCTGAAGCCGGGGCTTCCCTGGTGGCGCAGTGGTTGAGAGTCCGCCTGCCAATGCAGGCGACGCGGGTTCGTGCCCCAGTCCGGGAGGATCTCACATGCCACGGAGCGCCTGGGCCCGTGAGCCATGGCCGCTGATCCTGCGCATCCAGAGCCTGCGCTCTGCAAGGGGAGAGGCCACATCAGTGAGAGGCCCGCATACCGCACCAAAAAAAACCAAATTTACTGACGCCAAATTACCTTATGTTGTTATCATGTTCTATTTTGTTTTCTAAACAGAACCAATCCAGAGTCCACGTGAGACTGCATTTTGGAAAATGTTAGCTGAAGGTACGCTCATAGTAGTTGGGTTGCTGGGAAAATGTTTTGGTTTTCTAAAGTCTTCTGTAAGAAAGCCAAGATCAGTGTAAATTGTTCTAATACTGAGAATTAATAAGTCAACATTTTGCTGCCATCATCACATGTAATAGCAAATGTAAAACAAACCCAGAAAGCTGATCAGTGTCACACATTTTCTGATTCTCTCCCCAAAACTGTTATTTTCCTACAAGTGTTGCAATCTAGTCATTTAATTTATGATTAAAAATGTTAAATAAGGCTCTTGCTCAGTATAATCCCTCTTTGTATTTGGAGCAGTATGCACATGGAGAGGCGTGAATGAATGCAAATTATATATCAAAATATATGCATGCATAAAAGTAATATATAATCATAAATGTACAGTCATGCATGTATAAATGTAACATGCATAGCATTTGTATGTATGCATGTATAAATGTAACATGCATATCATCTATGTATGCAGACATGTATAAATATAATTCATGTATCACACACATACAAGCATGTGTTATAAATGTGAAATACATACCATATTCAATGGATCCTAACTTGCAGATTCTGTATTTGTGAATTTACCTGTATCTAAAATTTATCTGGAACCCTCCACTTGCAGAACTTTCACAGTCATTTGTGGACACACACAGAGTAGCAAAAAAAATTTAATTGCTTGATGGTCTTGTTCCTAGCTGAGGTATAACAAAGGACTCCTTTTTTCAGCTCTCATGCTTTAAACAAGTTCCTTTTTTTGTGGTCTACTTAGTGCTAGATGTTTCGCCCTTTTGTGCTTTCTGTTGGCAATTTTGCTATTTTAAATGCCCCCCAAGTATAGTAGTACAATGCTGTTTAATGTTCCTAAACACAAGAAGGCTGTGGTGTACCTCAGGAGAAAAATGTGTGTATTATATAAGCTTCATGTAGGTGTGAGTTATAATGCTGTTGATTGTGAGCTCAGTGTTGATGAATCAGCAGTATATACTAAATAAAGTGTCTCTAAACAGAAACACACACATAAAACAAGGTTAGATATTCATTGGTTGATGAAAATGTAGTGACCAGAGGCTCATAGGAACCTAAGCCTGTATTTCCCTTAGGAACAATGATGGTTCAGTATTCATTGATTCAGTGCTCACATAGCTTAACTGCCATGACTACCATGAACAATGAGAATAAGCTGTATACACACACAAAAGTAAGTGAATTTTGTTTACCATAACACCAATTTATTGTTTAAACAGCTATACAGGCAGACACCAATGAGGACAACCAACGAGATGAAGCTTTTCAGCCAATTCCAAGTAAGAACAAAATACTTCAATTAAAGGGATACATAAATACTTTCACACATTGTAGTGTCTACATGGTGATACTGTTTTCCTCAGTAAGGTATAGAATATGTAAGAAGGTAGCATGGTGGCTGACATCATACCAGAGAGGACATTTACAGTTGTAGGAAAGTTATGTTTCCTAAACAGTGTTCTTCAGTGACCACATTACAGATGACTATTTCCATCTCCCTGTTTTGTAACTTATATTCCTGAAACAGTAAACCAAATGAAGGAGTAGGCAAGTGAACAATATTTAGGATGCAGTTGTCTTAAATTGACAGACATTTTTAGAGCGGTTTTAAGCTTATAGAAAAATTGAGTAGAAAGTACAGAGTTCTCATATATTCCCCCTGCTCAGTTTCCCCTGGTATTAATATCTTCCATTCGTGTGGTGCATTTTTTTAACAATTTATGAGCCAATATTGATACATTGCTATTAACTAAACTTCATAGTTTACATTAGGGTCCACCCTTTGTGTTGTACAATTCTACGGGATTTTGACAAATGCATAATGTCTTGTGTCCACCATTACAATCATACCGAGTAGCTTCATTGACCTAAAAATCCCCTACAACCTACTTAGCCATCCCTCCCTTGCCCAACCCTTGGCAACTACTGATCTTTTCACTGTCTCTATAGTTTTGCCTTTTCCAGAAGGTCAAATCATTGGAAATATACAGTATGTATCCTTTTCAGATTGGCTTCTTTTGCTTAGTAGTATGCATTTAAGATTAAATATAGAAATCTGATGATCGTGGTTGGCCCCTTCTTAAATACCTTCAGTAATTTTCTACTAGGTTTGGGGTCATAGTCTAAGTTCTTAACCAGGCATTCAAGTCTGAAATGATCTGACCATTGAAGAACTTGCCAGTCTCATCTCTGGTCACATTCCTCACCCACATTCTCCACTCCAGACTACCTGAAGCTCTCAGAACTTACCGAACCTGCTTATGACACCTGAGTTTGCTCACCGTGGAATGACCTCTCTCCTACATAGTTTGTCTGGCAAACAATTTCTAGTCCTCTGAGCCTATATGGGAGCATCAGCTCCCTCTCAAAGTGTTTCTGGCCTTTGGAAGTTGAATTAGATCCCTCTGTGCATACCACCTGTGCATCGCTATGAAAGCCCTCATTACCCTGCAACATAATTAACAGTGATTCTTGTCTGTCTCCCAAATTGAGAGCGTGTTCCTTGAGCATAAGACCTTGTTCATTTCTGTAACTTTAATGCCAACCACAGGGTCTGGCACATGATAGGAACTCAAGGTCTAACTTTTAGATGACTAAAGTAACAAATGAATGAATGTTCTATCAAAAATTTCCTGAAGCCGGGGCTTCCCTGGTGGCGCAGTGGTTGAGAGTCCGCCTGCCAATGCAGGTGACGCGGGTTCGTGCCCCAGTCCGGGAGGATCTCACATGCTACGGAGCGCCTGGGCCCGTGAGCCATGGCCGCTGATCCTGCGCATCCAGAGCCTGCGCTCTGCAAGGGGAGAGGCCACAACAGTGAGAGGCCCGCTTACCGGAAAAAAAAAAAAAATCATTACACTTAAGATAGCGAATGAACCAGAATTTGCAGGGCATTTGGATCGACGTTTGGTGTCTGATTAGTTTTTTAGGAGATACCTTGTGCTCATCCAAAAGAATATACGGTATTGTAAATGCTTTGAAAACCAAAAAGGTCTGTTCTCATCTTTCAATCGGCAATATTAATTGTTCTTTAAAATCTAGGAACCAAAAATATACATTACCTCATGAAAACATAACTCTTAATTTTCAAAGAAAATCTGATAGTGGTTTATGAAAAAAAAAAACACCTCAAAACTGTTGTAGGACCTAAGATAAAGACATCAGACTGAGTCACAAAGCTTTTGGGAATTCATCCCCAGCATTGTGATCTCCATTGGGCAGTGCCATCCTAATGTCCCTGCTACTTACAGGACCTGCTGGACAAAGAAAGGAAACTCTGAGACACAGTAGATCACTGGGTAAATCATGTCATTTTTCCAATGATTTTTACTTCTTTCTGCTTTGCACTTTCAGCTTCAAATATTATTTCTTTTTTGCATCTTTCCACCAAGTGTAACTCTTGATAGATAAAATGGTTGCCAGCATGTGACTCTGGAGGCCATTAAAAGTCTCTAGAGTACATATACCACGTCTTTCACCTGGACGTGTCAATAGCTCATGTCTATGAAAGACAAGAAGACAAGGAAAAGGGGATGAAAATAAATAAGGCAAGACAGCATATTTCTGACTATGACAATATTCAATATTGGGAAAAGCCAGACTCAGCAATGCCTAACTATTAATAAAGCTACTTGACAATAACGAAATATTTTGAGCAATTCCAAAATTTGGGGCATAAATGGATAGGGACATTTCAAGGGCATACATGAATTAGACAAACCTCTCATGGGAATTTTGCTTGCACACAGCAGACAACATCTTGAGCTATTTGGGATAAGACACACAGAGCCAGGTACCTCAAATTCCCTTAGGAAATGGATTATTGAAGACCACAGTACCCATGGAAGAGATTCCAAAACCCTAACTTCTCTTCCTACAATTCAGGTCCCCAAAGGATTGTCAAAGTTGTATTGGGATAAGAAACTTCTGCCATTTTAAAAGGGGCCCTAACAGAGGGAGACATGTTGACATGGTGGGGACATTCTGGGGGAGCAAGCTCCCCAAGGAGATGGAAAGCTCCAGAAAAATTTTGACTAGCAATTCTTTTAGTCCCTAAAACGACGAGAGCAAGGCAGTAGTGAGACAATCCAGACATTTTTCTCCAAAATCAAGTCTGAGGGTTGCATAGCAGAGTTAAAGGATTACTTACCAATTGTTCCAGCCCTGCCTGAATCTGTGTCAACTCTGGTAACGGGTTCGTTTTTCCATCCTTCCTTGCCAACAAGATACCTATTCTGTTTGTAGGCTCAGTAGAAATCTTCCTAGAAGTGGGGTTGCCTGTACTTCATACGGAACTTTATTGACTCCTGTATGAAGCAATTTAACTGAAATTGCCAACTTCGTGGGGAGAACAATGGTCCTTCAGTCACAATGGTTCCCAAATACACTCTTGCTGACATACCTCCAGATGGACACATTGTAGACTGAGATATATACTAGATCAGGCCTGAAAATCCTTGATTTGTAGCCCCGAATCTTTAGGGCCAAAACTCTGTTTTGAGTAGTTAACATGCATGTGTTTCCGGTTTGCAAGGACATTGATGTTACAACTCTTTCACGTCACCACCCTGACCAGCAACCAACTTGTCCTGAAGTGACCGTATCACTTCAAGGCCTGTTCAGGGAGCCGTGGGAAGCCAATGCCTCTCATTCGATAGATGTTCCGTACTGTCAAAGGAAGCCTGTGGCCCCACGCTCCCAGTTTTTCCTCACTCTTGCAAATTATAGGCATATTAATCCCACCTCAGGCGACCCATTATCACACAAACATCATTCTTCAAAGCCTTCTTCCTTCCCCTCCTTTAAGGTATCTCAGGAAAATGTCAACATCTTTCTCTTTTTTTGTTTGTTTTGATATTCTTGTCTCCTTTTCTTCTATTTTTTAGCTTAAAAAATGCTTAATCACAAATGTTGAGTCAATAGATTTATATGCTGATAATCCATTATGCCTTTTCGTAGATAAACTCGTCAATGAATACACGACATTACCACCTCCTGAAACAGTCAGCAATGAAGAAGAAGGTAAAGAACCTATTGAAAAAACTATTCACAGTATTAAAGTTACAACACTGTAGTCAGACCTGGAGCATATCATTATATGACTTAAAAATTTTACTTTCATTAATCTGAGTATTTCGTAAAGTAATAACATGCTTAAAGAATTTCTACTACTACAATTTAAAGCCACTCTAAAATCTTTTAAATGGTAAAAAAAAAATCTAAGACTCAATTTTCAGATTTACTTGACAAGTGATAGGAAGTGAGCTCTTTTTAAAATACAACTTTATTTTAGTAAAATATATTATATTTATATTTATATTAAATATATATTTATCTAAAATATCATGTGTGTATAAATATATATTTATATAAATATATTTAATACATTTTAATATAATTTTAAAATAATGATATAACAATCACATGCTTGAGAAATAAACTTGCCTCTGCTTAGAGTCAATTGTTGGTGTTTCCTAAGATTATCAGTGGGGGAACGTACAGAGTGAGAGTTTACAAAATCAAAATTATCCTTTTACTTTTTCTGACAAGAGTATTGTTCCTTATAAAATACTTGTGAAAACATAACAACCCAGGATGGCTCTCCTCGAAGGTCTTGAAAGAGGAGTGGTCTAATTGAAGACAGTGGACTGTCATTACATGAAACCCTATGTTCTCCAGTTCATGCAATCCAAGTATGCTTCTCATATGATTACTCTAATATTATTCACTTTCTTGATATATTTAAATATAGAAATCTGATCATCCTGGTTGGCCCCTTCTTAAATACCTTCAGTAATTTTCTACTAGGTTTGGGGTCATAGTCTAAGTTCTTAACCAGGCATTCAAGTCTGAAATGATCTGACCATTGAAGAACTTGCCAGTCTCATCTCTGGTCACATTCCTCACCCACATTCTCCACTCCAGACTACCTGAAGCTCTCAGAACTTACCGAACCTGCTTATGACACCTGAGTTTGCTCACCGTGGAATGACCTCTCTCTTACATAGTTTGTCTGGCAAACAATTTCTAGTCCTCTGAGCCTATATGGGAGCATCAGCTCCCTCTCCAAGTGTTTCTGGCCTTTGGAAGTTGAATTAGATCCCTCTGTGCATACCACCTGTGCATCGCTATGAAAGCCCTCATTACCCTGCAACATAATTAACAGTGATTCTTGTCTGTCTCCCAAATTGAGAGCTTGTTCCTTGAGCATAAGACCTTGTTCATTTCTGTAACTTTAATGCCAGCCGCAGGGTCTGGCACATGATAGGAACTCAAGGTCTAACTTTTAGATGACTAAAGTAACAAATGAATGAATGTTCTATGAAAAATTTCCTGAAGCCGGGGCTTCCCTGGTGGCGCAGTGGTTGAGAGTCCGCCTGCCAATGCAGGCGACGCGGGTTCGTGCCCCAGTCCGGGAGGATCTCACATGCCACGGAGCGCCTGGGCCCGTGAGCCATGGCCGCTGATCCTGCGCATTCAGAACCTGCGCTCTGCAAGGGGAGAGGCCACAACAGTGAGAGTCCCGCTTACCGGAAAAAAAAAAAAAATCATTACAGTTAAGATAGCGAATGAACCAGAATTTGCAGGGCATTTGGATCGACGTTTGGTGTCTGATTAGTTTTTTAGGAGATACCTTGTGCTCATCCAAAAGAATATACGGTATTGTAAATGCTTTGAAAACCAAAAAGGTCTGTTCTCATCTTTCAATCGGCAATATTAATTGTTCTTTAAAATCTAGGAACCAAAAATATACATTACCTCATGAAAACATAACTCTTAATTTTCAAAGAAAATCTGATAGTGGTTTATGAAAAAAAAAAAACACCTCAAAACTGTTGTAGGACCACAGATAAAGACATCAGACTGAGTCACAAAGCTTTTGGGAATTCATCCCCAGCATTGTGATCTCCATTGGGCAGTGCCATCCTAATGTCCCTGCTACTTACAGGACCTGCTGGGCAAAGAAAGGAAACTCTGAGACACAGTAGATCACTGGGTAAATCATGTCATTTTTCCAATGATTTTTACTTCTTTCTGCTTTGCACTTTCAGCTTCAAATATTATTTCTTTTTTGCATCTTTCCACCAAGTGTAACTCTTGATAGATAAAACGGTTGCCAGCATGTGACTCTGGAGGCCATTAAAAGTCTCTAGAGTACATATACCACGTCTTTCACCTGGACGTGTCAATAGCTCATGTCTATGAAAGACAAGAAGACAAGGAAAAGGGGATGAAAATAAATAAGGCAAGACAGCATATTTCTGACTATGACAATATTCAATATTGGGAAAAGCCGGACTCAGCAATGCCTAACTATTAATAAAGCTACTTGACAATAACGAAATATTTTGAGCAATTCCAAAATTTGGGGCATAAATGGTTAGGGACATTTCAAGGGCATACAAGAATTAGACAAACCTCTCATGGGAATTTTGCTTGCACACAGCAGACAACATCTTGAGCTATTTGGGATAAGACACACAGAGCCAGGTACCTCAAATTCCCTTAGGAAATGGATTATTGAAGACCACAGTACCCATGGAAGAGATTCCAAAACCCTAACTTCTCTTCCTACAATTCAGGTCCCCAAAGGATTGTCAAAGTTGTATTGGGATATGAAACTTCTGCCATTTTAAAAGGGGCCCTAACAGAGGGAGACATGTTGACATGGCGGGGACATTCTGGGGGAGCAAGCTCCCCAAGGAGATGGAAAGCTCCAGAAAAATTTTGACTAGCAATTCTTTTAGTCCCTAAAATGACGAGAGCAAGGCAGTAGTGAGACAATCCAGACATTTTTCTCCAAAATCAAGTCTGAGGGTTGCATAGCAGAGTTAAAGGATTACTTACCAATTGTTCCAGCCCTGCCTGAATCTGTGTCAACTCTGGTAACGGGTTCGTTTTTCCATCCTTCCTTGCCAACAAGATACCTATTCTGTTTGTAGGCTCAGTAGAAATCTTCCTAGAAGTGGGGTTGCCTGTACTTCATACGGAACTTTATTGACTCCTGTATGAAGCAATTTAACTGAAATTGCCAACTTCGTGGGGAGAACAATGGTCCTTCAGTCACAATGGTTCCCAAATACACTCTTGCTGACATACCTCCAGATGGACACATTGTAGACTGAGATATATACTAGATCAGGCCTGAAAATCCTTCATTTGTAGCCCCAAATCTTTAGGGCCAAAACTCTGTTTTGAGTAGTTAACATGCATGTGTTTCCGGTTTGCAAGGACATTGATGTTACAACTCTTTCACGTCACCACCCTGACCAGCAACCAACTTGTCCTGAAGTGACCGTATCACTTCAAGGCCTGTTCAGGGAGCCGTGGGAAGCCAATGCCTCTCATTCGATAGATGTTCCGTACTGTCAAAGGAAGCCTGTGGCCCCACGCTCCCAGTTTTTCCTCACTCTTGCAAATTATAGGCATATTAATCCCACCTCAGGCGACCCATTATCACACAAACATCATTCTTCAAAGCCTTCTTCCTTCCCCTCCTTTAAGGTATCTCAGGAAAATGTCAACATCTTTCTCTTTTTTTGTTTGTTTTGATATTCTTGTCTCCTTTTCTTCTATTTTTTAGGTTAAAAAATGCTTAATCACAAATGTTGAGTCAATATATTTATATGCTGATAATCCATTATGCCTTTTCGTAGATAAACTCGTCAATGAAAACACGACATTACCACCTCCTGAAACAGTCAGCAATGAAGCAGAAGGTAAAGAACCTATTGAAAAAACTATTCACAGTATTAAAGTTACAACACTGTAGTCAGACCTGGAGCATATCATTATATGACTTAAAAATTTTACTTTCATTAATCTGAGTATTTCGTAAAGTAATAACATGCTTAAAGAGTTTGTACTACTACAATTTAAAGCCACTCTAAAATCTTTTAAATGGTAAAAAAAAAATCTAAGACTCAATTTTCAGATTTACTTGACAAGTGATAGGAAGTGAGCTCTTTTTAAAATACAACTTTATTTTAGTAAAATGTATTACATTTATATTTATATTAAATATATATTTATCTAAAATATCATGTGTGTATAAATATATATTTATATAAATATATTTAATACATTTTAATATAATTTTAAAATAATGATATAACTATCACATGCTTGAGAAATAAACTTGCCTCTGCTTAGAGTCAATTGCTGGTGTTTCCTAAGATTATCAGTGGGGGAAAGTTCAGAGTGAGAGTTTACAAAATCAAAATTATCCTTTTACTTTTTCTGACAAGAGTATTGTTCCTTATAAAATACTTGTGAAAACATAACAACCCAAGATGGCTCTCCTCGAAGGTCTTGAAAGAGGAGTGGTCTAATTGAAGACAGTGGACTGTCATTACATGAAACCCTATGTTCTCCAGTTCATGCAATCCAAGTATGCTTCTCATATGATTACTCTAATATTATTCACTTTCTTGATATATTTAAATATAGAAATCTGATCATCCTGGTTGGCCCCTTCTTAAATACCTTCAGTAATTTTCTACTAGGTTTGGGGTCATAGTCTAAGTTCTTAACCAGGCATTCAAGTCTGAAATGATCTGACCATTGAAGAACTTGCCAGTCTCATCTCTGGTCACATTCCTCACCCACATTCTCCACTCCAGACTACCTGAAGCTCTCAGAACTTACCGAACCTGCTTATGACACCTGAGTTTGCTCACCGTGGAATGACCTCTCTCTTACATAGTTTGTCTGGCAAACAATTTCTAGTCCTCTGAGCCTATATGGGAGCATCAGCTCCCTCTCAAAGTGTTTCTGGCCTTTGGAAGTTGAATTAGATCCCTTTGTGCATACCACCTGTGCATCGCTATGAAAGCCCTCATTACCCTGCAACATAATTAACAGTGATTCTTGTCTGTCTCCCAAATTGAGAGCGTGTTCCTTGAGCATAAGACCTTGTTCATTTCTGTAACTTTAATGCCAACCACAGGGTCTGGCACATGATAGGAACTCAAGGTCTAACTTTTAGAGGACTAAAGTAACAAATGAATGAATGTTCTATCAAAAATTTCCTGAAGCTGGGGCTTCCCTGTTTGTGCAGTGGTTGAGAGTCCACCTGCCAATGCAGGTGACGCGGGTTCGTGCCCCGGTCCGGGAGGATCTCACATGCCACGGAGCGCCTGGGCCCGTGAGCCATGGCCGCTGATCCTGCGCATCCAGAGCCTGCGCTCTGCAAGGGGAGAGGCCACAACAGTGAGAGTCCCGCTTACGGGAAAAAAAAAAAATCATTACACTTAAGATAGCGAATGAACCAGAATTTGCAGGGCATTTGGATCGAAGTTTGGTGTCTGATTAGTTTTTTAGGAGATACCTTGTGCTCTTCCAAAAGAATATACGGTATTGTAAATGCTTTGAAAACCAAAAAGGTCTGTTCTCATCTTTCAATCGGCAATATTAATTATTCTTTAAAATCTAGGAACCACGGGCCTCCCTGGTGGCGCAGTGGTTGAGAGTCCGCCTGCCGATGCAGGGGATACGGGTTCGTGCCCCGGTCTGGGAGGATCCCATATGCCGCGGAGCGGCTGGGCCCGTGAGCCATGGCCGCTGGGCCTGCGCATCCGGAGTCTGTGCTCCGCAACAGGAGAGGCCACAACAGTGAGAGGCCCGCATACCGCAAAAAAAAAATCTAGGAACCAAAAATATACATTACCTCATGAAAACATAACTCTTAATTTTCAAAGAAAATCTGATAGTGGTTTATGAAAAAAAAAAAACACCTCAAAACTGTTGTAGGACCACAGATAAAGACATCAGACTGAGTCACAAAGCTTTTGGGAATTCATCCCCAGCATTGTGATCTCCATTGGGCAGTGCCATCCTAATGTCCCTGCTACTTACAGGACCTGCTGGGCAAAGAAAGGAAACTCTGAGACACAGTAGATCACTGGGTAAATCATGTCATTTTTCCAATGATTTTTACTTCTTTCTGCTTTGCACTTTCAGCTTCAAATATTATTTCTTTTTTGCATCTTTCCACCAAGTGTAACTCTTGATAGATAAAACGGTTGCCAGCATGTGACTCTGGAGGCCATTAAAAGTCTCTAGAGTACATATACCACGTCTTTCACCTGGACGTGTCAATAGCTCATGTCTATGAAAGACAAGAAGACAAGGAAAAGGGGATGAAAATAAATAAGGCAAGACAGCATATTTCTGACTATGACAATATTCAATATTGGGAAAAGCCAGACTCAGCAATGCCTAACTATTAATAAAGCTACTTGACAATAACGAAATATTTTGAGCAATTCCAAAATTTGGGGCATAAATGGATAGGGACATTTCAAGGGCATACATGAATTAGACAAACCTCTCATGGGAATTTTGCTTGCACACAGCAGACAACATCTTGAGCTATTTGGGATAAGACACACAGAGCCAGGTACCTCAAATTCCCTTAGGAAATGGATTATTGAAGACCACAGTACCCATGGAAGAGATTCCAAAACCCTAACTTCTCTTCCTACAATTCAGGTCCCCAAAGGATTGTCAAAGTTGTATTGGGATAAGAAACTTCTGCCATTTTAAAAGGGGCCCTAACAGAGGGAGACATGTTGACATGGTGGGGACATTCTGGGGGAGCAAGCTCCCCAAGGAGATGGAAAGCTCCAGAAAAATTTTGACTAGCAATTCTTTTAGTCCCTAAAACGACGAGAGCAAGGCAGTAGTGAGACAATCCAGACATTTTTCTCCAAAATCAAGTCTGAGGGTTGCATAGCAGAGTTAAAGGATTACTTACCAATTGTTCCAGCCCTGCCTGAATCTGTGTCAACTCTGGTAACGGGTTCGTTTTTCCATCCTTCCTTGCCAACAAGATACCTATTCTGTTTGTAGGCTCAGTAGAAATCTTCCTAGAAGTGGGGTTGCCTGTACTTCATACGGAACTTTATTGACTCCTGTATGAAGCAATTTAACTGAAATTGCCAACTTCGTGGGGAGAACAATGGTCCTTCAGTCACAATGGTTCCCAAATACACTCTTGCTGACATACCTCCAGATGGACACATTGTAGACTGAGATATATACTAGATCAGGCCTGAAAATCCTTGATTTGTAGCCCCGAATCTTTAGGGCCAAAACTCTGTTTTGAGTAGTTAACATGCATGTGTTTCCAGTTTGCAAGGACATTGATGTTACAACTCTTTCACGTCACCACCCTGACCAGCAACCAACTTGTCCTGAAGTGACCGTATCACTTCAAGGCCTGTTCAGGGAGCCGTGGGAAGCCAATGCCTCTCATTCGATAGATGTTCCGTACTGTCAAAGGAAGCCTGTGGCCCCACGCTCCCAGTTTTTCCTCACTCTTGCAAATTATAGGCATATTAATCCCACCTCAGGCGACCCATTATCACACAAACATCATTCTTCAAAGCCTTCTTCCTTCCCCTCCTTTAAGGTATCTCAGGAAAATGTCAACATCTTTCTCTTTTTTTGTTTGTTTTGATATTCTTGTCTCCTTTTCTTCTATTTTTTAGGTTAAAAAATGCTTAATCACAAATGTTGAGTCAATAGATTTATATGCTGATAATCCATTATGCCTTTTCGTAGATAAACTCGTCAATGAAAACACGACATTACCACCTCCTGAAACAGTCAGCAATGAAGAAGAAGGTAAAGAACCTATTGAAAAAACTATTCACAGTATTAAAGTTACAACACTGTAGTCAGACCTGGAGCATATCGTTATATGACTTAAAAATTTTACTTTCATTAATCTGAGTATTTCGTAAAGTAATAACATGCTTAAAGAGTTTGTACTACTACAATTTAAAGCCACTCTAAAATCTTTTAAATGGTAAAAAAAAAATCTAAGACTCAATTTTCAGATTTACTTGACAAGTGATAGGAAGTGAGCTCTTTTTAAAATACAACTTTATTTTAGTAAAATGTATTACATTTATATTTATATTAAATATATATTTATCTAAAATATCACGTGTGTATAAATATATATTTATATAAATATATTTAATACATTTTAATATAATTTTAAAATAATGATATAACAATCACATGCTTGAGAAATAAACTTGCCTCTGCTTAGAGTCAATTGCTGGTGTTTCCTAAGATTATCAGTGGGGGAAAGTTCAG
Source organism: Mesoplodon bidens (assembly GCF_964165515.1). NCBI lineage: Eukaryota > Metazoa > Chordata > Mammalia > Artiodactyla > Ziphiidae > Mesoplodon > Mesoplodon bidens. The sequence goes on from NC_138162.1 coordinate 52,845,556, forward strand.
AGTGAGAGTTTACAAAATCAAAATTATCCTTTTACTTTTTCTGACAAGAGTATTGTTCCTTATAAAATACTTGTGAAAACATAACAACCCAAGATGGCTCTCCTCGAAGGTCTTGAAAGAGGAGTGGTCTAATTGAAGACAGTGGACTGTCATTACATGAAACCCTATGTTCTCCAGTTCATGCAATCCAAGTATGCTTCTCATATGATTACTCTAATATTATTCACTTTCTTGATATATTTAAATATAGAAATCTGATCATCCTGGTTGGCCCCTTCTTAAATACCTTCAGTAATTTTCTACTAGGTTTGGGGTCATAGTCTAAGTTCTTAACCAGGCATTCAAGTCTGAAATGATCTGACCATTGAAGAACTTGCCAGTCTCATCTCTGGTCACATTCCTCACCCACATTCTCCACTCCAGACTACCTGAAGCTCTCAGAACTTACCGAACCTGCTTATGACACCTGAGTTTGCTCACCGTGGAATGACCTCTCTCTTACATAGTTTGTCTGGCAAACAATTTCTAGTCCTCTGAGCCTATATGGGAGCATCAGCTCCCTCTCAAAGTGTTTCTGGCCTTTGGAAGTTGAATTAGATCCCTTTGTGCATACCACCTGTGCATCGCTATGAAAGCCCTCATTACCCTGCAACATAATTAACAGTGATTCTTGTCTGTCTCCCAAATTGAGAGCGTGTTCCTTGAGCATAAGACCTTGTTCATTTCTGTAACTTTAATGCCAACCACAGGGTCTGGCACATGATAGGAACTCAAGGTCTAACTTTTAGAGGACTAAAGTAACAAATGAATGAATGTTCTATCAAAAATTTCCTGAAGCTGGGGCTTCCCTGTTTGTGCAGTGGTTGAGAGTCCACCTGCCAATGCAGGTGACGCGGGTTCGTGCCCCGGTCCGGGAGGATCTCACATGCCACGGAGCGCCTGGGCCCGTGAGCCATGGCCGCTGATCCTGCGCATCCAGAGCCTGCGCTCTGCAAGGGGAGAGGCCACAACAGTGAGAGTCCCGCTTACGGGAAAAAAAAAAAATCATTACACTTAAGATAGCGAATGAACCAGAATTTGCAGGGCATTTGGATCGAAGTTTGGTGTCTGATTAGTTTTTTAGGAGATACCTTGTGCTCTTCCAAAAGAATATACGGTATTGTAAATGCTTTGAAAACCAAAAAGGTCTGTTCTCATCTTTCAATCGGCAATATTAATTATTCTTTAAAATCTAGGAACCACGGGCCTCCCTGGTGGCGCAGTGGTTGAGAGTCCGCCTGCCGATGCAGGGGATACGGGTTCGTGCCCCGGTCTGGGAGGATCCCATATGCCGCGGAGCGGCTGGGCCCGTGAGCCATGGCCGCTGGGCCTGCGCATCCGGAGTCTGTGCTCCGCAACAGGAGAGGCCACAACAGTGAGAGGCCCGCATACCGCAAAAAAAAAATCTAGGAACCAAAAATATACATTACCTCATGAAAACATAACTCTTAATTTTCAAAGAAAATCTGATAGTGGTTTATGAAAAAAAAAAAACACCTCAAAACTGTTGTAGGACCACAGATAAAGACATCAGACTGAGTCACAAAGCTTTTGGGAATTCATCCCCAGCATTGTGATCTCCATTGGGCAGTGCCATCCTAATGTCCCTGCTACTTACAGGACCTGCTGGGCAAAGAAAGGAAACTCTGAGACACAGTAGATCACTGGGTAAATCATGTCATTTTTCCAATGATTTTTACTTCTTTCTGCTTTGCACTTTCAGCTTCAAATATTATTTCTTTTTTGCATCTTTCCACCAAGTGTAACTCTTGATAGATAAAACGGTTGCCAGCATGTGACTCTGGAGGCCATTAAAAGTCTCTAGAGTACATATACCACGTCTTTCACCTGGACGTGTCAATAGCTCATGTCTATGAAAGACAAGAAGACAAGGAAAAGGGGATGAAAATAAATAAGGCAAGACAGCATATTTCTGACTATGACAATATTCAATATTGGGAAAAGCCAGACTCAGCAATGCCTAACTATTAATAAAGCTACTTGACAATAACGAAATATTTTGAGCAATTCCAAAATTTGGGGCATAAATGGATAGGGACATTTCAAGGGCATACATGAATTAGACAAACCTCTCATGGGAATTTTGCTTGCACACAGCAGACAACATCTTGAGCTATTTGGGATAAGACACACAGAGCCAGGTACCTCAAATTCCCTTAGGAAATGGATTATTGAAGACCACAGTACCCATGGAAGAGATTCCAAAACCCTAACTTCTCTTCCTACAATTCAGGTCCCCAAAGGATTGTCAAAGTTGTATTGGGATAAGAAACTTCTGCCATTTTAAAAGGGGCCCTAACAGAGGGAGACATGTTGACATGGTGGGGACATTCTGGGGGAGCAAGCTCCCCAAGGAGATGGAAAGCTCCAGAAAAATTTTGACTAGCAATTCTTTTAGTCCCTAAAACGACGAGAGCAAGGCAGTAGTGAGACAATCCAGACATTTTTCTCCAAAATCAAGTCTGAGGGTTGCATAGCAGAGTTAAAGGATTACTTACCAATTGTTCCAGCCCTGCCTGAATCTGTGTCAACTCTGGTAACGGGTTCGTTTTTCCATCCTTCCTTGCCAACAAGATACCTATTCTGTTTGTAGGCTCAGTAGAAATCTTCCTAGAAGTGGGGTTGCCTGTACTTCATACGGAACTTTATTGACTCCTGTATGAAGCAATTTAACTGAAATTGCCAACTTCGTGGGGAGAACAATGGTCCTTCAGTCACAATGGTTCCCAAATACACTCTTGCTGACATACCTCCAGATGGACACATTGTAGACTGAGATATATACTAGATCAGGCCTGAAAATCCTTGATTTGTAGCCCCGAATCTTTAGGGCCAAAACTCTGTTTTGAGTAGTTAACATGCATGTGTTTCCAGTTTGCAAGGACATTGATGTTACAACTCTTTCACGTCACCACCCTGACCAGCAACCAACTTGTCCTGAAGTGACCGTATCACTTCAAGGCCTGTTCAGGGAGCCGTGGGAAGCCAATGCCTCTCATTCGATAGATGTTCCGTACTGTCAAAGGAAGCCTGTGGCCCCACGCTCCCAGTTTTTCCTCACTCTTGCAAATTATAGGCATATTAATCCCACCTCAGGCGACCCATTATCACACAAACATCATTCTTCAAAGCCTTCTTCCTTCCCCTCCTTTAAGGTATCTCAGGAAAATGTCAACATCTTTCTCTTTTTTTGTTTGTTTTGATATTCTTGTCTCCTTTTCTTCTATTTTTTAGCTTAAAAAATGCTTAATCACAAATGTTGAGTCAATAGATTTATATGCTGATAATCCATTATGCCTTTTCGTAGATAAACTCGTCAATGAATACACGACATTACCACCTCCTGAAACAGTCAGCAATGAAGAAGAAGGTAAAGAACCTATTGAAAAAACTATTCACAGTATTAAAGTTACAACACTGTAGTCAGACCTGGAGCATATCGTTATATGACTTAAAAATTTTACTTTCATTAATCTGAGTATTTCGTAAAGTAATAACATGCTTAAAGAGTTTGTACTACTACAATTTAAAGCCACTCTAAAATCTTTTAAATGGTAAAAAAAAAATCTAAGACTCAATTTTCAGATTTACTTGACAAGTGATAGGAAGTGAGCTCTTTTTAAAATACAACTTTATTTTAGTAAAATGTATTACATTTATATTTATATTAAATATATATTTATCTAAAATATCACGTGTGTATAAATATATATTTATATAAATATATTTAATACATTTTAATATAATTTTAAAATAATGATATAACAATCACATGCTTGAGAAATAAACTTGCCTCTGCTTAGAGTCAATTGCTGGTGTTTCCTAAGATTATCAGTGGGGGAAAGTTCAGAGTGAGAGTTTACAAAATCAAAATTATCCTTTTACTTTTTCTGACAAGAGTATTGTTCCTTATAAAATACTTGTGAAAACATAACAACCCAGGATGGCTCTCCTCGAAGGTCTTGAAAGAGGAGTGGTCTAATTGAAGACAGTGGACTGTCATTACATGAAACCCTATGTTCTCCAGTTCATGCAATCCAAGTATGTTTCTCATATGATTACTCTAATATTATTCACTTTCTTGATATATTTAAATATAGAAATCTGATCATCCTGGTTGGCCCCTTCTTAAATACCTTCAGTAATTTTCTACTAGGTTTGGGGTCATAGTCTAAGTTCTTAACCAGGCATTCAAGTCTGAAATGATCTGACCATTGAAGAACTTGCCAGTCTCATCTCTGGTCACATTCCTCACCCACATTCTCCACTCCAGACTACCTGAAGCTCTCAGAACTTACCGAACCTGCTTATGACACCTGAGTTTGCTCACCGTGGAATGACCTCTCTCTTACATAGTTTGTCTGGCAAACAATTTCTACTCCTCTGAGCCTATATGGGAGCATCAGCTCCCTCTCAAAGTGTTTCTGGCCTTTGGAAGTTGAATTAGATCCCTTTGTGCATACCACCTGTGCATCGCTATGAAAGCCCTCATTACCCTGCAACATAATTAACAGTGATTCTTGTCTGTCTCCCAAATTGAGAGCGTGTTCCTTGAGCATAAGACCTTGTTCATTTCTGTAACTTTAATGCCAACCACAGGGTCTGGCACATGATAGGAACTCAAGGTCTAACTTTTAGAGGACTAAAGTAACAAATGAATGAATGTTCTATCAAAAATTTCCTGAAGCTGGGGCTTCCCTGGTGGCGCAGTGGTTGAGAGTCCACCTGCCAATGCAGGTGACGCGGGTTCGTGCCCCGGTCCGGGAGGATCTCACATGCCACGGAGCGCCTGGGCCCGTGAGCCATGGCCGCTGATCCTGCGCATCCAGAGCCTGCGCTCTGCAAGGGGAGAGGCCACAACAGTGAGAGTCCCGCTTACGGGAAAAAAAAAAATCATTACACTTAAGATAGCGAATGAACCAGAATTTGCAGGGCATTTGGATCGAAGTTTGGTGTCTGATTAGTTTTTTAGGAGATACCTTGTGCTCATCCAAAAGAATATACGGTATTGTAAATGCTTTGAAAACCAAAAAGGTCTGTTCTCATCTTTCAATCGGCAATATTAATTATTCTTTAAAATCTAGGAACCACGGGCCTCCCTGGTGGCGCAGTGGTTGAGAGTCCGCCTGCCGATGCAGGGGATACGGGTTCGTGCCCCGGTCTGGGAGGATCCCATATGCCGCGGAGCGGCTGGGCCCGTGAGCCATGGCCGCTGGGCCTGCGCATCCGGAGTCTGTGCTCCGCAACGGGAGAGGCCACAACAGTGAGAGGCCCGCATACCGCAAAAAAAAAATCTAGGAACCAAAAATATACATTACCTCATGAAAACATAACTCTTAATTTTCAAAGAAAATCTGATAGTGGTTTATGAAAAAAAAAAAACACCTCAAAACTGTTGTAGGACCAAAGATAAAGACATCAGACTGAGTCACAAAGCTTTTGGGAATTCATCCCCAGCATTGTGATCTCCATTGGGCAGTGCCATCCTAATGTCCCTGCTACTTACAGGACCTGCTGTGCAAAGAAAGGAAACTCTGAGACACAGTAGATCACTGGGTAAATCATGTCATTTTTCCAATGATTTTTACTTCTTTCTGCTTTGCACTTTCAGCTTCAAATATTATTTCTTTTTTGCATCTTTCCACCAAGTGTAACTCTTGATAGATAAAACGGTTGCCAGCATGTGACTCTGGAGGCCATTAAAAGTCTCTAGAGTACATATACCACGTCTTTCACCTGGACGTGTCAATAGCTCATGTCTATGAAAGACAAGAAGACAAGGAAAAGGGGATGAAAATAAATAAGGCAAGACAGCATATTTCTGACTATGACAATATTCAATATTGGGAAAAGCCGGACTCAGCAATGCCTAACTATTAATAAAGCTACTTGACAATAACGAAATATTTTGAGCAATTCCAAAATTTGGGGCATAAATGGTTAGGGACATTTCAAGGGCATACATGAATTAGACAAACCTCTCATGGGAATTTTGCTTGCACACAGCAGACAACATCTTGAGCTATTTGGGATAAGACACACAGAGCCAGGTACCTCAAATTCCCTTAGGAAATGGATTATTGAAGACCACAGTACCCATGGAAGAGATTCCAAAACCCTAACTTCTCTTCCTACAATTCAGGTCCCCAAAGGATTGTCAAAGTTGTATTGGGATAAGAAACTTCTGCCATTTTAAAAGGGGCCCTAACAGAGGGAGACATGTTGACATGGCGGGGACATTCTGGGGGAGCAAGCTCCCCAAGGAGATGGAAAGCTCCAGAAAAATTTAGACTAACAATTCTTTTAGTCCCTAAAACGACGAGAGCAAGGCAGTAGTGAGACAATCCAGACATTTTTCTCCAAAATCAAGTCTGAGGGTTGCATAGCAGAGTTAAAGGATTACTTACCAATTGTTCCAGCCCTGCCTGAATCTGTGTCAACTCTGGTAACGGGTTCGTTCTTCCATCCTTCCTTGCCAACAAGATACCTATTCTGTTTGTAGGCTCAGTAGAAATCTTCCTAGAAGTGGGGTTGCCTGTACTTCATACGGAACTTTATTGACTCCTGTATGAAGCAATTTAACTGAAATTGCCAACTTCGTGGGGAGAACAATGGTCCTTCAGTCACAATGGTTCCCAAATACACTCTTGCTGACATACCTCCAGATGGACACATTGTAGACTGAGATATATACTAGATCAGGCCTGAAAATCCTTGATTTGTAGCCCCAAATCTTTAGGGCCAAAACTCTGTTTTGAGTAGTTAACATGCATGTGTTTCCAGTTTGCAAGGACATTGATGTTACAACTCTTTCACGTCACCACCCTGACCAGCAACCAACTTGTCCTGAAGTGACATTATCACTTCAAGGCCTGTTCAGGGAGCCGTGGGAAGCCAATGCCTCTCATTCGATAGATGTTCCGTACTGTCAAAGGAAGCCTGTGGCCCCACGCTCCCAGTTTTTCCTCACTCTTGCAAATTATAGGCATATTAATCCCACCTCAGGCGACCCATTATCACACAAACATCATTCTTCAAAGCCTTCTTCTTTCCCCTCCTTTAAGGTATCTCAGGAAAATGTCAACATCTTTCTCTTTTTTTGTTTGTTTGTTTGTTTTGATATTCTTGTCTCCTTTTCTTCTACTTTTTTAGCTTAGAAAATGCTTAATCACAAATGTTGAGTCAATATATTTATATGCTGATAATCCATTATACCTTTTCGTAGATAAACTCGTCAATGAAAACACGACATTACCACCTCCTGAAACAGTCAGCAATGAAGCAGAAGGTAAAGAACCTATTGAAAAAACTATTCACAGTATTAAAGTGACAACACTGTAGTCAGACCTGGAGCATATCATTATATGACTTAAAAATTTTACTTTCATTAATCTGAGTATTTCGTAAAGTAATAGCATGCTTAAAGAATTTGTACTACTACAATTTAAAGCCACTCTAAAATCTTTTAAATGGTAAAAAAAAAAATCTAAGACTCAATTTTCAGATTTACTTGACAAGTGATAGGAAGTGAGCTCTTTTTAAAATACAACTTTATTTTAGTAAAATGTATTACATTTATATTTATATTAAATATATATTTATCTAAAATATCATGTGTGTATAAATATATATTTATATAAATATATTTAATACATTTTAATATAATTTTAAAATAATGATATAACAATCACATGCTTGAGAAATAAACTTGCCTCTGCTTAGAGTCAATTGTTGGTGTTTCCTAAGATTATCAGTGGGGGAAAGTTCAGAGTGAGAGTTTACAAAATCAAAATTATCCTTTTACTTTTTCTGACAAGAGTATTGTTCCTTATAAAATACTTGTGAAAACATAACAACCCAGGATGGCTCTCCTCGAAGGTCTTGAAAGAGGAGTGGTCTAATTGAAGACAGTGGACTGTCATTACATGAAACCCTATGTTCTCCAGTTCATGCAATCCAAGTATGCTTCTCATATGATTACTCTAATATTATTCACTTTCTTGATATATTTAAATATAGAAATCTGATCATCCTGGTTGGCCCCTTCTTAAATACCTTCAGTAATTTTCTACTAGGTTTGGGGTCATAGTCTAAGTTCTTAACCAGGCATTCAAGTCTGAAATGATCTGACCATTGAAGAGCTTGCCAGTCTCATCTCTGGTCACATTCCTCACCCGCATTCTCCACTCCAGACTACCTGAAGCTCTCAGAACTTACCGAACCTGCTTATGACACCTGAGTTTGCTCACCGTGGAATGACCTCTCTCTTACATAGTTTGTCTGGCAAACAATTTCTAGTCCTCTGAGCCTATATGGGAGCATCAGCTCCCTCTCCAAGTGTTTCTGGCCTTTGGAAGTTGAATTAGATCCCTCTGTGCATACCACCTGTGCATCGCTATGAAAGCCCTCATTACCCTGCAACATAATTAACAGTGATTCTTGTCTGTCTCCCAAATTGAGAGCGTGTTCCTTGAGCATAAGACCTTGTTCATTTCTGTAACTTTAATGCCAACCACAGGGTCTGGCACATGATAGGAACTCAAGGTCTAACTTTTAGATGACTAAAGTAACAAATGAATGAATGTTCTATGAAAAATTTCCTGAAGCCGGGGCTTCCCTGGTGGCGCAGTGGTTGAGAGTCCGCCTGCCAATTCAGGTGACGCGGGTTCGTGCCCCAGTCCGGGAGGATCTCACATGCCACGGAGCACCTGGGCCCGTGAGCCATGGCCGCTGATCCTGCGCATCCGGAGCCTGCGCTCTGCAATGGGAGAGGCCACAACAGTGAGAGGCCCGCTTACCGGAAAAAAAAAAAATCATTACAGTTAAGATAGCCCATGAACCAGAATTTGCAGGGCATCTGGATCGAAGTTTGGTGTCTGATTAGTTTTTTAGGAGATACCTTGTGCTCATCCAAAAGAATATACGGTATTGTAAATGCTTTGAAAACCAAAAAGGTCTGTTCTCATCTTTCAATCGGCAATATTAATTGTTCTTTAAAATCTAGGAACCCAAAATATACATTACCTCATGAAAACATAACTCTTAATTTTCAAAGAAAATCTGATAGTGGTTTATGAAAAAAAAAAAACACCTCAAAACTGTTGTAGGACCAAAGATAAAGACATCAGACTGAGTCACAAAGCTTTTGGGAATTCATCCCCAGCATTGTGATCTCCATTGGGCAGTGCCATCCTAATGTCCCTGCTACTTACAGGACCTGCTGGGCAAAGAAAGGAAACTCTGAGACACAGTAGATCACTGGGTAAATCATGTCATTTTTCCAATGATTTTTACTTCTTTCTGCTTTGCACTTTCAGCTTCAAATATTATTTCTTTTTTGCATCTTTCCACCAAGTGTAACTATTGATAGATAAAACGGTTGCCAGCATGTGACTCTGGAGGCCATTAAAAGTCTCTGGAGTACATATACCACGTCTTTCACCTGGACGTGTCAGTAGCTCATGTCTATGAAAGACAAGAAGACAAGGAAAAGGGGATGAAAATAAATAAGGCAAGACAGCATATTTCTGACTATGACAATATTCAATATTGGGAAAAGCCAGACTCAGCAATGCCTAACTATTAATAAAGCTACTTGACAATAACGAAATATTTTGAGCAATTCCAAAATTTGGGGCATAAATGGATAGGGACATTTCAAGGGCATACATGAATTAGACAAACCTCTCATGGGAATTTTGCTTGCACACAGCAGACAACATCTTGAGCTATTTGGGATAAGACACACAGAGCCAGGTACCTCAAATTCCCTTAGGAAATGGATTATTGAAGACCACAGTACCCATGGAAGAGATTCCAAAACCCTAACTTCTCTTCCTACAATTCAGGTCCCCAAAGGATTGTCAAAGTTGTATTGGGATAAGAAACTTCTGCCATTTTAAAAGGGGCCCTAACAGAGGGAGACATGTTGACATGGCGGGGACATTCTGGGGGAGCAAGCTCCCCAAGGAGATGGAAAGCTCCAGAAAAATTTAGACTAACAATTCTTTTAGTCCCTAAAACGACGAGAGCAAGGCAGTAGTGAGACAATCCAGACATTTTTCTCCAAAATCAAGTCTGAGGGTTGCATAGCAGAGTTAAAGGATTACTTACCAATTGTTCCAGCCCTGCCTGAATCTGTGTCAACTCTGGTAACGGGTTCGTTCTTCCATCCTTCCTTGCCAACAAGATACCTATTCTGTTTGTAGGCTCAGTAGAAATCTTCCTAGAAGTGGGGTTGCCTGTACTTCATACGGAACTTTATTGACTCCTGTATGAAGCAATTTAACTGAAATTGCCAACTTCGTGGGGAGAACAATGGTCCTTCAGTCACAATGGTTCCCAAATACACTCTTGCTGACATACCTCCAGATGGACACATTGTAGACTGAGATATATACTAGATCAGGCCTGAAAATCCTTGATTTGTAGCCCCAAATCTTTAGGGCCAAAACTCTGTTTTGAGTAGTTAACATGCATGTGTTTCCAGTTTGCAAGGACATTGATGTTACAACTCTTTCACGTCACCACCCTGACCAGCAACCAACTTGTCCTGAAGTGACCGTATCACTTCAAGGCCTGTTCAGGGAGCCGTGGGAAGCCAATGCCTCTCATTCGATAGATGTTCCGTACTGTCAAAGGAAGCCTGTGGCCCCACGCTCCCAGTTTTTCCTCACTCTTGCAAATTATAGGCATATTAATCCCACCTCAGGCGACCCATTATCACACAAACATCATTCTTCAAAGCCTTCTTCTTTCCCCTCCTTTAAGGTATCTCAGGAAAATGTCAACATCTTTCTCTTTTTTTGTTTGTTTGTTTGTTTTGATATTCTTGTCTCCTTTTCTTCTACTTTTTTAGCTTAGAAAATGCTTAATCACAAATGTTGAGTCAATATATTTATATGCTGATAATCCATTATACCTTTTCGTAGATAAACTCGTCAATGAAAACACGACATTACCACCTCCTGAAACAGTCAGCAATGAAGAAGAAGGTAAAGAACCTATTGAAAAAACTATTCACAGTATTAAAGTGACAACACTGTAGTCAGACCTGGAGCATATCATTATATGACTTAAAAATTTTACTTTCATTAATCTGAGTATTTTGTAAAGTAATAACATGCTTAAAGAATTTGTACTACTACAATTTAAAGCCACTCTAAAATCTTTTAAATGGTAAAAAAAAAAATCTAAGACTCAATTTTCAGATTTACTTGACAAGTGATAGGAAGTGAGCTCTTTTTAAAATACAACTTTATTTTAGTAAAATGTATTACATTTATATTTATATTAAATATATATTTATCTAAAATATCATGTGTGTATAAATATATATTTATATAAATATATTTAATACATTTTAATATAATTTTAAAATAATGATATAACAATCACATGCTTGAGAAATAAACTTGCCTCTGCTTAGAGTCAATTGTTGGTGTTTCCTAAGATTATCAGTGGGGGAAAGTTCAGAGTGAGAGTTTACAAAATCAAAATTATCCTTTTACTTTTTCTGACAAGAGTATTGTTCCTTATAAAATACTTGTGAAAACATAACAACCCAGGATGGCTCTCCTCGAAGGTCTTGAAAGAGGAGTGGTCTAATTGAAGACAGTGGACTGTCATTACATGAAACCCTATGTTCTCCAGTTCATGCAATCCAAGTATGCTTCTCATATGATTACTCTAATATTATTCACTTTCTTGATATATTTAAATATAGAAATCTGATCATCCTGGTTGGCCCCTTCTTAAATACCTTCAGTAATTTTCTACTAGGTTTGGGGTCATAGTCTAAGTTCTTAACCAGGCATTCAAGTCTGAAATGTTCTGACCATTGAAGAACTTGCCAGTCTCATCTCTGGTCACATTCCTCACCCGCATTCTCCACTCCAGACTACCTGAAGCTCTCAGAACTTACCGAACCTGCTTATGACACCTGAGTTTGCTCACCGTGGAATGACCTCTCTCTTACATAGTTTGTCTGGCAAACAATTTCTAGTCCTCTGAGCCTATATGGGAGCATCAGCTCCCTCTCCAAGTGTTTCTGGCCTTTGGAAGTTGAATTAGATCCCTCTGTGCATACCACCTGTGCATCGCTATGAAAGCCCTCATTACCCTGCAACATAATTAACAGTGATTCTTGTCTGTCTCCCAAATTGAGAGCGTGTTCCTTGAGCATAAGACCTTGTTCATTTCTGTAACTTTAATGCCAACCACAGGGTCTGGCACATGATAGGAACTCAAGGTCTAACTTTTAGATGACTAAAGTAACAAATGAATGAATGTTCTATGAAAAATTTCCTGAAGCCGGGGCTTCCCTGGTGGCGCAGTGGTTGAGAGTCCGCCTGCCAATGCAGGCGACGCGGGTTCGTGCCCCAGTCCGGGAGGATCTCACATGCCACGGAGCGCCTGGGCCCGTGAGCCATGGCCGCTGAGCCTGCGCATCCAGAGCCTGCGCTCTGCAAGGGGAGAGGCCACAACAGTGAGAGGCCCGCGTACCGCACCAAAAAAAACCAAATTTACTGACGCCAAATTACCTTATGTTGTTATCATGTTCTATTTTGTTTTCTAAACAGAACCAATCCAGAGTCCACGTGAGACTGCATTTTGGAAAATGTTAGCTGAAGGTACGCTCATAGTAGTTGGGTTGCTGGGAAAATGTTTTGGTTTTCTAAAGTCTTCTGTAAGAAAGCCAAGATCAGTGTAAATTGTTCTAATACTGAGAATTAATAAGTCAACATTTTGCTGCCATCATCACATGTAATAGCAAATGTAAAACAAACCCAGAAAGCTGATCAGTGTCACACATTTTCTGATTCTCTCCCCAAAACTGTTATTTTCCTACAAGTGTTGCAATCTAGTCATTTAATTTATGATTAAAAATGTTAAATAAGGCTCTTGCTCAGTATAATCCCTCTTTGTATTTGGAGCAGTATGCACATGGAGAGGCGTGAATGAATGCAAATTATATATCAAAATATATGCATGCATAAAAGTAATATATAATCATAAATGTACAGTCATGCATGTATAAATGTAACATGCATAGCATTTGTATGTATGCATGTATAAATGTAACATGCATATCATCTATGTATGCAGACATGTATAAATATAATTCATGTATCACACACATACAAGCATGTGTTATAAATGTGAAATACATACCATATTCAATGGATCCTAACTTGCAGATTCTGTATTTGTGAATTTACCTGTATCTAAAATTTATCTGGAACCCTCCACTTGCAGAACTTTCACAGTCATTTGTGGACACACACAGAGTAGCAAAAAAAATTTAATTGCTTGATGGTCTTGTTCCTAGCTGAGGTATAACAAAGGACTCCTTTTTTCAGCTCTCATGCTTTAAACAAGTTCCTTTTTTTGTGGTCTACTTAGTGCTAGATGTTTCGCCCTTTTGTGCTTTCTGTTGGCAATTTTGCTATTTTAAATGCCCCCCAAGTATAGTAGTACAATGCTGTTTAATGTTCCTAAACACAAGAAGGCTGTGGTGTACCTCAGGAGAAAAATGTGTGTATTATATAAGCTTCATGTAGGTGTGAGTTATAATGCTGTTGATTGTGAGCTCAGTGTTGATGAATCAGCAGTATATACTAAATAAAGTGTCTCTAAACAGAAACACACACATAAAACAAGGTTAGATATTCATTGGTTGATGAAAATGTAGTGACCAGAGGCTCATAGGAACCTAAGCCTGTATTTCCCTTAGGAACAATGATGGTTCAGTATTCATTGATTCAGTGCTCACATAGCTTAACTGCCATGACTACCATGAACAATGAGAATAAGCTGTATACACACACAAAAGTAAGTGAATTTTGTTTACCATAACACCAATTTATTGTTTAAACAGCTATACAGGCAGACACCAATGAGGACAACCAACGAGATGAAGCTTTTCAGCCAATTCCAAGTAAGAACAAAATACTTCAATTAAAGGGATACATAAATACTTTCACACATTGTAGTGTCTACATGGTGATACTGTTTTCCTCAGTAAGGTATAGAATATGTAAGAAGGTAGCATGGTGGCTGACATCATACCAGAGAGGACATTTACAGTTGTAGGAAAGTTATGTTTCCTAAACAGTGTTCTTCAGTGACCACATTACAGATGACTATTTCCATCTCCCTGTTTTGTAACTTATATTCCTGAAACAGTAAACCAAATGAAGGAGTAGGCAAGTGAACAATATTTAGGATGCAGTTGTCTTAAATTGACAGACATTTTTAGAGCGGTTTTAAGCTTATAGAAAAATTGAGTAGAAAGTACAGAGTTCTCATATATTCCCCCTGCTCAGTTTCCCCTGGTATTAATATCTTCCATTCGTGTGGTGCATTTTTTTAACAATTTATGAGCCAATATTGATACATTGCTATTAACTAAACTTCATAGTTTACATTAGGGTCCACCCTTTGTGTTGTACAATTCTACGGGATTTTGACAAATGCATAATGTCTTGTGTCCACCATTACAATCATACCGAGTAGCTTCATTGACCTAAAAATCCCCTACAACCTACTTAGCCATCCCTCCCTTGCCCAACCCTTGGCAACTACTGATCTTTTCACTGTCTCTATAGTTTTGCCTTTTCCAGAAGGTCAAATCATTGGAAATATACAGTATGTATCCTTTTCAGATTGGCTTCTTTTGCTTAGTAGTATGCATTTAAGATTAAATATAGAAATCTGATGATCGTGGTTGGCCCCTTCTTAAATACCTTCAGTAATTTTCTACTAGGTTTGGGGTCATAGTCTAAGTTCTTAACCAGGCATTCAAGTCTGAAATGATCTGACCATTGAAGAACTTGCCAGTCTCATCTCTGGTCACATTCCTCACCCACATTCTCCACTCCAGACTACCTGAAGCTCTCAGAACTTACCGAACCTGCTTATGACACCTGAGTTTGCTCACCGTGGAATGACCTCTCTCCTACATAGTTTGTCTGGCAAACAATTTCTAGTCCTCTGAGCCTATATGGGAGCATCAGCTCCCTCTCAAAGTGTTTCTGGCCTTTGGAAGTTGAATTAGATCCCTCTGTGCATACCACCTGTGCATCGCTATGAAAGCCCTCATTACCCTGCAACATAATTAACAGTGATTCTTGTCTGTCTCCCAAATTGAGAGCGTGTTCCTTGAGCATAAGACCTTGTTCATTTCTGTAACTTTAATGCCAACCACAGGGTCTGGCACATGATAGGAACTCAAGGTCTAACTTTTAGATGACTAAAGTAACAAATGAATGAATGTTCTATGAAAAATTTCCTGAAGCCGGGGCTTCCCTGGTGGCGCAGTGGTTGAGAGTCCGCCTGCCAATGCAGGTGACGCGGGTTCGTGCCCCAGTCCGGGAGGATCTCACATGCTACGGAGCGCCTGGGCCCGTGAGCCATGGCCGCTGATCCTGCGCATCCAGAGCCTGCGCTCTGCAAGGGGAGAGGCCACAACAGTGAGAGGCCCGCTTACCGGAAAAAAAAAAAAAATCATTACACTTAAGATAGCGAATGAACCAGAATTTGCAGGGCATTTGGATCGACGTTTGGTGTCTGATTAGTTTTTTAGGAGATACCTTGTGCTCATCCAAAAGAATATACGGTATTGTAAATGCTTTGAAAACCAAAAAGGTCTGTTCTCATCTTTCAATCGGCAATATTAATTGTTCTTTAAAATCTAGGAACCAAAAATATACATTACCTCATGAAAACATAACTCTTAATTTTCAAAGAAAATCTGATAGTGGTTTATGAAAAAAAAAAACACCTCAAAACTGTTGTAGGACCAAAGATAAAGACATCAGACTGAGTCACAAAGCTTTTGGGAATTCATCCCCAGCATTGTGATCTCCATTGGGCAGTGCCATCCTAATGTCCCTGCTACTTACAGGACCTGCTGGGCAAAGAAAGGAAACTCTGAGACACAGTAGATCACTGGGTAAATCATGTCATTTTTCCAATGATTTTTACTTCTTTCTGCTTTGCACTTTCAGCTTCAAATATTATTTCTTTTTTGCATCTTTCCACCAAGTGTAACTATTGATAGATAAAACGGTTGCCAGCATGTGACTCTGGAGGCCATTAAAAGTCTCTAGAGTACATATACCACGTCTTTCACCTGGACGTGTCAATAGCTCATGTCTATGAAAGACAAGAAGACAAGGAAAAGGGGATGAAAATAAATAAGGCAAGACAGCATATTTCTGACTATGACAATATTCAATATTGGGAAAAGCCAGACTCAGCAATGCCTAACTATTAATGAAGCTACTTGACAATAACGAAATATTTTGAGCAATTCCAAAATTTGGGGCATAAATGGATAGGGACATTTCAAGGGCATACATGAATTAGACAAACCTCTCATGGGAATTTTGCTTGCACACAGCAGACAACATCTTGAGCTATTTGGGATAAGACACACAGAGCCAGGTACCTCAAATTCCCTTAGGAAATGGATTATTGAAGACCACAGTACCCATGGAAGAGATTCCAAAACCCTAACTTCTCTTCCTACAATTCAGGTCCCCAAAGGATTGTCAAAGTTGTATTGGGATAAGAAACTTCTGCCATTTTAAAAGGGGCCCTAACAGAGGGAGACATGTTGACATGGCGGGGACATTCTGGGGAAGCAAGCTCCTCAAGGAGATGGAAAGCTCCAGAAAAATTTAGACTAACAATTCTTTTAGTCCCTAAAACGACGAGAGCAAGGCAGTAGTGAGACAATCCAGACATTTTTCTCCAAAATCAAGTCTGAGGGTTGCATAGCAGAGTTAAAGGATTACTTACCAATTGTTCCAGCCCTGCCTGAATCTGTGTCAACTCTGGTAACGGGTTCGTTTTTCCATCCTTCCTTGCCAACAAGATACCTATTCTGTTTGTAGGCTCAGTAGAAATCTTCCTAGAAGTGGGGTTGCCTGTACTTCATACGGAACTTTATTGACTCCTGTATGAAGCAATTTAACTGAAATTGCCAACTTCGTGGGGAGAACAATGGTCCTTCAGTCACAATGGTTCCCAAATACACTCTTGCTGACATACCTCCAGATGGACACATTGTAGACTGAGATATATACTAGATCAGGCCTGAAAATCCTTGATTTGTAGCCCCAAATCTTTAGGGCCAAAACTCTGTTTTGAGTAGTTAACATGCATGTGTTTCCAGTTTGCAAGGACATTGATGTTACAACTCTTTCACGTCACCACCCTGACCAGCAACCAACTTGTCCTGAAGTGACCGTATCACTTCAAGGCCTGTTCAGGGAGCCGTGGGAAGCCAATGCCTCTCATTCGATAGATGTTCCGTACTGTCAAAGGAAGCCTGTGGCCCCACGCTCCCAGTTTTTCCTCACTCTTGCAAATTATAGGCATATTAATCCCACCTCAGGCGACCCATTTTCACACAAACATTCTTCAAAGCCTTCTTCTTTCCCGTCCTTTAAGGTATCTCAGGAAAATGTCAACATCTTTCTCTTTTTTTGTTTGTTTGTTTTGATATTCTTGTCTCCTTTTCTTCTATTTTTTAGCTTAAAAAATGCTTAATCACAAATGTTGAGTCAATATATTTATATGCTGATAATCCATTATGCCTTTTCGTAGATAAACTCGTCAATGAAAACACGACATTACCACCTCCTGAAACAGTCAGCAATGAAGAAGAAGGTAAAGAACCTATTGAAAAAACTATTCACAGTATTAAAGTGACAACACTGTAGTCAGACCTGGAGCATATCATTATATGACTTAAAAATTTTACTTTCATTAATCTGAGTATTTTGTAAAGTAATAACATGCTTAAAGAATTTGTACTACTACAATTTAAAGCCACTCTAAAATCTTTTAAATGGTAAAAAAAAAAATCTAAGACTCAATTTTCAGATTTACTTGACAAGTGATAGGAAGTGAGCTCTTTTTAAAATACAACTTTATTTTAGTAAAATGTATTACATTTATATTTATATTAAATATATATTTATCTAAAATATCATGTGTGTATAAATATATATTTATATAAATATATTTAATACATTTTAATATAATTTTAAAATAATGATATAACAATCACATGCTTGAGAAATAAACTTGCCTCTGCTTAGAGTCAATTGTTGGTGTTTCCTAAGATTATCAGTGGGGGAAAGTTCAGAGTGAGAGTTTACAAAATCAAAATTATCCTTTTACTTTTTCTGACAAGAGTATTGTTCCTTATAAAATACTTGTGAAAACATAACAACCCAGGATGGCTCTCCTCGAAGGTCTTGAAAGAGGAGTGGTCTAATTGAAGACAGTGGACTGTCATTACATGAAACCCTATGTTCTCCAGTTCATGCAATCCAAGTATGCTTCTCATATGATTACTCTAATATTATTCACTTTCTTGATATATTTAAATATAGAAATCTGATCATCCTGGTTGGCCCCTTCTTAAATACCTTCAGTAATTTTCTACTAGGTTTGGGGTCATAGTCTAAGTTCTTAACCAGGCATTCAAGTCTGAAATGTTCTGACCATTGAAGAACTTGCCAGTCTCATCTCTGGTCACATTCCTCACCCGCATTCTCCACTCCAGACTACCTGAAGCTCTCAGAACTTACCGAACCTGCTTATGACACCTGAGTTTGCTCACCGTGGAATGACCTCTCTCTTACATAGTTTGTCTGGCAAACAATTTCTAGTCCTCTGAGCCTATATGGGAGCATCAGCTCCCTCTCCAAGTGTTTCTGGCCTTTGGAAGTTGAATTAGATCCCTCTGTGCATACCACCTGTGCATCGCTATGAAAGCCCTCATTACCCTGCAACATAATTAACAGTGATTCTTGTCTGTCTCCCAAATTGAGAGCGTGTTCCTTGAGCATAAGACCTTGTTCATTTCTGTAACTTTAATGCCAACCACAGGGTCTGGCACATGATAGGAACTCAAGGTCTAACTTTTAGATGACTAAAGTAACAAATGAATGAATGTTCTATGAAAAATTTCCTGAAGCCGGGGCTTCCCTGGTGGCGCAGTGGTTGAGAGTCCGCCTGCCAATGCAGGCGACGCGGGTTCGTGCCCCAGTCCGGGAGGATCTCACATGCCACGGAGCGCCTGGGCCCGTGAGCCATGGCCGCTGAGCCTGCGCATCCAGAGCCTGCGCTCTGCAAGGGGAGAGGCCACAACAGTGAGAGGCCCGCGTACCGCACCAAAAAAAACCAAATTTACTGACGCCAAATTACCTTATGTTGTTATCATGTTCTATTTTGTTTTCTAAACAGAACCAATCCAGAGTCCACGTGAGACTGCATTTTGGAAAATGTTAGCTGAAGGTACGCTCATAGTAGTTGGGTTGCTGGGAAAATGTTTTGGTTTTCTAAAGTCTTCTGTAAGAAAGCCAAGATCAGTGTAAATTGTTCTAATACTGAGAATTAATAAGTCAACATTTTGCTGCCATCATCACATGTAATAGCAAATGTAAAACAAACCCAGAAAGCTGATCAGTGTCACACATTTTCTGATTCTCTCCCCAAAACTGTTATTTTCCTACAAGTGTTGCAATCTAGTCATTTAATTTATGATTAAAAATGTTAAATAAGGCTCTTGCTCAGTATAATCCCTCTTTGTATTTGGAGCAGTATGCACATGGAGAGGCGTGAATGAATGCAAATTATATATCAAAATATATGCATGCATAAAAGTAATATATAATCATAAATGTACAGTCATGCATGTATAAATGTAACATGCATAGCATTTGTATGTATGCATGTATAAATGTAACATGCATATCATCTATGTATGCAGACATGTATAAATATAATTCATGTATCACACACATACAAGCATGTGTTATAAATGTGAAATACATACCATATTCAATGGATCCTAACTTGCAGATTCTGTATTTGTGAATTTACCTGTATCTAAAATTTATCTGGAACCCTCCACTTGCAGAACTTTCACAGTCATTTGTGGACACACACAGAGTAGCAAAAAAAATTTAATTGCTTGATGGTCTTGTTCCTAGCTGAGGTATAACAAAGGACTCCTTTTTTCAGCTCTCATGCTTTAAACAAGTTCCTTTTTTTGTGGTCTACTTAGTGCTAGATGTTTCGCCCTTTTGTGCTTTCTGTTGGCAATTTTGCTATTTTAAATGCCCCCCAAGTATAGTAGTACAATGCTGTTTAATGTTCCTAAACACAAGAAGGCTGTGGTGTACCTCAGGAGAAAAATGTGTGTATTATATAAGCTTCATGTAGGTGTGAGTTATAATGCTGTTGATTGTGAGCTCAGTGTTGATGAATCAGCAGTATATACTAAATAAAGTGTCTCTAAACAGAAACACACACATAAAACAAGGTTAGATATTCATTGGTTGATGAAAATGTAGTGACCAGAGGCTCATAGGAACCTAAGCCTGTATTTCCCTTAGGAACAATGATGGTTCAGTATTCATTGATTCAGTGCTCACATAGCTTAACTGCCATGACTACCATGAACAATGAGAATAAGCTGTATACACACACAAAAGTAAGTGAATTTTGTTTACCATAACACCAATTTATTGTTTAAACAGCTATACAGGCAGACACCAATGAGGACAACCAACGAGATGAAGCTTTTCAGCCAATTCCAAGTAAGAACAAAATACTTCAATTAAAGGGATACATAAATACTTTCACACATTGTAGTGTCTACATGGTGATACTGTTTTCCTCAGTAAGGTATAGAATATGTAAGAAGGTAGCATGGTGGCTGACATCATACCAGAGAGGACATTTACAGTTGTAGGAAAGTTATGTTTCCTAAACAGTGTTCTTCAGTGACCACATTACAGATGACTATTTCCATCTCCCTGTTTTGTAACTTATATTCCTGAAACAGTAAACCAAATGAAGGAGTAGGCAAGTGAACAATATTTAGGATGCAGTTGTCTTAAATTGACAGACATTTTTAGAGCGGTTTTAAGCTTATAGAAAAATTGAGTAGAAAGTACAGAGTTCTCATATATTCCCCCTGCTCAGTTTCCCCTGGTATTAATATCTTCCATTCGTGTGGTGCATTTTTTTAACAATTTATGAGCCAATATTGATACATTGCTATTAACTAAACTTCATAGTTTACATTAGGGTCCACCCTTTGTGTTGTACAATTCTACGGGATTTTGACAAATGCATAATGTCTTGTGTCCACCATTACAATCATACCGAGTAGCTTCATTGACCTAAAAATCCCCTACAACCTACTTAGCCATCCCTCCCTTGCCCAACCCTTGGCAACTACTGATCTTTTCACTGTCTCTATAGTTTTGCCTTTTCCAGAAGGTCAAATCATTGGAAATATACAGTATGTATCCTTTTCAGATTGGCTTCTTTTGCTTAGTAGTATGCATTTAAGATTAAATATAGAAATCTGATGATCGTGGTTGGCCCCTTCTTAAATACCTTCAGTAATTTTCTACTAGGTTTGGGGTCATAGTCTAAGTTCTTAACCAGGCATTCAAGTCTGAAATGATCTGACCATTGAAGAACTTGCCAGTCTCATCTCTGGTCACATTCCTCACCCACATTCTCCACTCCAGACTACCTGAAGCTCTCAGAACTTACCGAACCTGCTTATGACACCTGAGTTTGCTCACCGTGGAATGACCTCTCTCCTACATAGTTTGTCTGGCAAACAATTTCTAGTCCTCTGAGCCTATATGGGAGCATCAGCTCCCTCTCAAAGTGTTTCTGGCCTTTGGAAGTTGAATTAGATCCCTCTGTGCATACCACCTGTGCATCGCTATGAAAGCCCTCATTACCCTGCAACATAATTAACAGTGATTCTTGTCTGTCTCCCAAATTGAGAGCGTGTTCCTTGAGCATAAGACCTTGTTCATTTCTGTAACTTTAATGCCAACCACAGGGTCTGGCACATGATAGGAACTCAAGGTCTAACTTTTAGATGACTAAAGTAACAAATGAATGAATGTTCTATCAAAAATTTCCTGAAGCCGGGGCTTCCCTGGTGGCGCAGTGGTTGAGAGTCCGCCTGCCAATGCAGGTGACGCGGGTTCGTGCCCCAGTCCGGGAGGATCTCACATGCTACGGAGCGCCTGGGCCCGTGAGCCATGGCCGCTGATCCTGCGCATCCAGAGCCTGCGCTCTGCAAGGGGAGAGGCCACAACAGTGAGAGGCCCGCTTACCGGAAAAAAAAAAAAAATCATTACACTTAAGATAGCGAATGAACCAGAATTTGCAGGGCATTTGGATCGACGTTTGGTGTCTGATTAGTTTTTTAGGAGATACCTTGTGCTCATCCAAAAGAATATACGGTATTGTAAATGCTTTGAAAACCAAAAAGGTCTGTTCTCATCTTTCAATCGGCAATATTAATTGTTCTTTAAAATCTAGGAACCAAAAATATACATTACCTCATGAAAACATAACTCTTAATTTTCAAAGAAAATCTGATAGTGGTTTATGAAAAAAAAAAACACCTCAAAACTGTTGTAGGACCTAAGATAAAGACATCAGACTGAGTCACAAAGCTTTTGGGAATTCATCCCCAGCATTGTGATCTCCATTGGGCAGTGCCATCCTAATGTCCCTGCTACTTACAGGACCTGCTGGGCAAAGAAAGGAAACTCTGAGACACAGTAGATCACTGGGTAAATCATGTCATTTTTCCAATGATTTTTACTTCTTTCTGCTTTGCACTTTCAGCTTCAAATATTATTTCTTTTTTGCATCTTTCCACCAAGTGTAACTCTTGATAGATAAAACGGTTGCCAGCATGTGACTCTGGAGGCCATTAAAAGTCTCTAGAGTACATATACCACGTCTTTCACCTGGACGTGTCAATAGCTCATGTCTATGAAAGACAAGAAGACAAGGAAAAGGGGATGAAAATAAATAAGGCAAGACAGCATATTTCTGACTATGACAATATTCAATATTGGGAAAAGCCAGACTCAGCAATGCCTAACTATTAATGAAGCTACTTGACAATAACGAAATATTTTGAGCAATTCCAAAATTTGGGGCATAAATGGATAGGGACATTTCAAGGGCATACATGAATTAGACAAACCTCTCATGGGAATTTTGCTTGCACACAGCAGACAACATCTTGAGCTATTTGGGATAAGACACACAGAGCCAGGTACCTCAAATTCCCTTAGGAAATGGATTATTGAAGACCACAGTACCCATGGAAGAGATTCCAAAACCCTAACTTCTCTTCCTACAATTCAGGTCCCCAAAGGATTGTCAAAGTTGTATTGGGATAAGAAACTTCTGCCATTTTAAAAGGGGCCCTAACAGAGGGAGACATGTTGACATGGCGGGGACATTCTGGGGAAGCAAGCTCCTCAAGGAGATGGAAAGCTCCAGAAAAATTTAGACTAACAATTCTTTTAGTCCCTAAAACGACGAGAGCAAGGCAGTAGTGAGACAATCCAGACATTTTTCTCCAAAATCAAGTCTGAGGGTTGCATAGCAGAGTTAAAGGATTACTTACCAATTGTTCCAGCCCTGCCTGAATCTGTGTCAACTCTGGTAACGGGTTCGTTTTTCCATCCTTCCTTGCCAACAAGATACCTATTCTGTTTGTAGGCTCAGTAGAAATCTTCCTAGAAGTGGGGTTGCCTGTACTTCATACGGAACTTTATTGACTCCTGTATGAAGCAATTTAACTGAAATTGCCAACTTCGTGGGGAGAACAATGGTCCTTCAGTCACAATGGTTCCCAAATACACTCTTGCTGACATACCTCCAGATGGACACATTGTAGACTGAGATATATACTAGATCAGGCCTGAAAATCCTTGATTTGTAGCCCCAAATCTTTAGGGCCAAAACTCTGTTTTGAGTAGTTAACATGCATGTGTTTCCAGTTTGCAAGGACATTGATGTTACAACTCTTTCACGTCACCACCCTGACCAGCAACCAACTTGTCCTGAAGTGACCGTATCACTTCAAGGCCTGTTCAGGGAGCCGTGGGAAGCCAATGCCTCTCATTCGATAGATGTTCCGTACTGTCAAAGGAAGCCTGTGGCCCCACGCTCCCAGTTTTTCCTCACTCTTGCAAATTATAGGCATATTAATCCCACCTCAGGCGACCCATTTTCACACAAACATTCTTCAAAGCCTTCTTCTTTCCCGTCCTTTAAGGTATCTCAGGAAAATGTCAACATCTTTCTCTTTTTTTGTTTGTTTGTTTTGATATTCTTGTCTCCTTTTCTTCTATTTTTTAGCTTAAAAAATGCTTAATCACAAATGTTGAGTCAATATATTTATATGCTGATAATCCATTATGCCTTTTCGTAGATAAACTCGTCAATGAAAACACGACATTACCACCTCCTGAAACAGTCAGCAATGAAGAAGAAGGTAAAGAACCTATTGAAAAAACTATTCACAGTATTAAAGTTACAACACTGTAGTCAGACCTGGAGCATATCATTATATGACTTAAAAATTTTACTTTCATTAATCTGAGTATTTCGTAAAGTAATAACATGCTTAAAGAATTTGTACTACTACAATTTAAAGCCACTCTAAAATCTTTTAAATGGTAAAAAAAAAATCTAAGACTCAATTTTCAGATTTACTTGACAAGTGATAGGAAGTGAGCTCTTTTTAAAATACAACTTTATTTTAGTAAAATGTATTACATTTATATTTATATTAAATATATATTTATCTAAAATATCATGTGTGTATAAATATATATTTATATAAATATATTTAATACATTTTAATATAATTTTAAAATAATGATATAACAATCACATGCTTGAGAAATAAACTTGCCTCTGCTTAGAGTCAATTGCTGGTGTTTCCTAAGATTATCAGTGGGGGAAAGTTCAGAGTGAGAGTTTACAAAATCAAAATTATCCTTTTACTTTTTCTGACAAGAGTATTGTTCCTTATAAAATACTTGTGAAAACATAACAACCCAGGATGGCTCTCCTCGAAGGTCTTGAAAGAGGAGTGGTCTAATTGAAGACAGTGGACTGTCATTACATGAAACCCTATGTTCTCCAGTTCATGCAATCCAAGTATGCTTCTCATATGATTACTCTAATATTATTCACTTTCTTGATATATTTAAATATAGAAATCTGATCATCCTGGTTGGCCCCTTCTTAAATACCTTCAGTAATTTTCTACTAGGTTTGGGGTCATAGTCTAAGTTCTTAACCAGGCATTCAAGTCTGAAATGTTCTGACCATTGAAGAACTTGCCAGTCTCATCTCTGGTCACATTCCTCACCCGCATTCTCCACTCCAGACTACCTGAAGCTCTCAGAACTTACCGAACCTGCTTATGACACCTGAGTTTGCTCACCGTGGAATGACCTCTCTCTTACATAGTTTGTCTGGCAAACAATTTCTAGTCCTCTGAGCCTATATGGGAGCATCAGCTCCCTCTCCAAGTGTTTCTGGCCTTTGGAAGTTGAATTAGATCCCTCTGTGCATACCACCTGTGCATCGCTATGAAAGCCCTCATTACCCTGCAACATAATTAACAGTGATTCTTGTCTGTCTCCCAAATTGAGAGCGTGTTCCTTGAGCATAAGACCTTGTTCATTTCTGTAACTTTAATGCCAACCACAGGGTCTGGCACATGATAGGAACTCAAGGTCTAACTTTTAGATGACTAAAGTAACAAATGAATGAATGTTCTATGAAAAATTTCCTGAAGCCGGGGCTTCCCTGGTGGCGCAGTGGTTGAGAGTCCGCCTGCCAATGCAGGCGACGCGGGTTCGTGCCCCAGTCCGGGAGGATCTCACATGCCACGGAGCGCCTGGGCCCGTGAGCCATGGCCGCTGAGCCTGCGCATCCAGAGCCTGCGCTCTGCAAGGGGAGAGGCCACAACAGTGAGAGGCCCGCGTACCGCACCAAAAAAAACCAAATTTACTGACGCCAAATTACCTTATGTTGTTATCATGTTCTATTTTGTTTTCTAAACAGAACCAATCCAGAGTCCACGTGAGACTGCATTTTGGAAAATGTTAGCTGAAGGTACGCTCATAGTAGTTGGGTTGCTGGGAAAATGTTTTGGTTTTCTAAAGTCTTCTGTAAGAAAGCCAAGATCAGTGTAAATTGTTCTAATACTGAGAATTAATAAGTCAACATTTTGCTGCCATCATCACATGTAATAGCAAATGTAAAACAAACCCAGAAAGCTGATCAGTGTCACACATTTTCTGATTCTCTCCCCAAAACTGTTATTTTCCTACAAGTGTTGCAATCTAGTCATTTAATTTATGATTAAAAATGTTAAATAAGGCTCTTGCTCAGTATAATCCCTCTTTGTATTTGGAGCAGTATGCACATGGAGAGGCGTGAATGAATGCAAATTATATATCAAAATATATGCATGCATAAAAGTAATATATAATCATAAATGTACAGTCATGCATGTATAAATGTAACATGCATAGCATTTGTATGTATGCATGTATAAATGTAACATGCATATCATCTATGTATGCAGACATGTATAAATATAATTCATGTATCACACACATACAAGCATGTGTTATAAATGTGAAATACATACCATATTCAATGGATCCTAACTTGCAGATTCTGTATTTGTGAATTTACCTGTATCTAAAATTTATCTGGAACCCTCCACTTGCAGAACTTTCACAGTCATTTGTGGACACACACAGAGTAGCAAAAAAAATTTAATTGCTTGATGGTCTTGTTCCTAGCTGAGGTATAACAAAGGACTCCTTTTTTCAGCTCTCATGCTTTAAACAAGTTCCTTTTTTTGTGGTCTACTTAGTGCTAGATGTTTCGCCCTTTTGTGCTTTCTGTTGGCAATTTTGCTATTTTAAATGCCCCCCAAGTATAGTAGTACAATGCTGTTTAATGTTCCTAAACACAAGAAGGCTGTGGTGTACCTCAGGAGAAAAATGTGTGTATTATATAAGCTTCATGTAGGTGTGAGTTATAATGCTGTTGATTGTGAGCTCAGTGTTGATGAATCAGCAGTATATACTAAATAAAGTGTCTCTAAACAGAAACACACACATAAAACAAGGTTAGATATTCATTGGTTGATGAAAATGTAGTGACCAGAGGCTCATAGGAACCTAAGCCTGTATTTCCCTTAGGAACAATGATGGTTCAGTATTCATTGATTCAGTGCTCACATAGCTTAACTGCCATGACTACCATGAACAATGAGAATAAGCTGTATACACACACAAAAGTAAGTGAATTTTGTTTACCATAACACCAATTTATTGTTTAAACAGCTATACAGGCAGACACCAATGAGGACAACCAACGAGATGAAGCTTTTCAGCCAATTCCAAGTAAGAACAAAATACTTCAATTAAAGGGATACATAAATACTTTCACACATTGTAGTGTCTACATGGTGATACTGTTTTCCTCAGTAAGGTATAGAATATGTAAGAAGGTAGCATGGTGGCTGACATCATACCAGAGAGGACATTTACAGTTGTAGGAAAGTTATGTTTCCTAAACAGTGTTCTTCAGTGACCACATTACAGATGACTATTTCCATCTCCCTGTTTTGTAACTTATATTCCTGAAACAGTAAACCAAATGAAGGAGTAGGCAAGTGAACAATATTTAGGATGCAGTTGTCTTAAATTGACAGACATTTTTAGAGCGGTTTTAAGCTTATAGAAAAATTGAGTAGAAAGTACAGAGTTCTCATATATTCCCCCTGCTCAGTTTCCCCTGGTATTAATATCTTCCATTCGTGTGGTGCATTTTTTTAACAATTTATGAGCCAATATTGATACATTGCTATTAACTAAACTTCATAGTTTACATTAGGGTCCACCCTTTGTGTTGTACAATTCTACGGGATTTTGACAAATGCATAATGTCTTGTGTCCACCATTACAATCATACCGAGTAGCTTCATTGACCTAAAAATCCCCTACAACCTACTTAGCCATCCCTCCCTTGCCCAACCCTTGGCAACTACTGATCTTTTCACTGTCTCTATAGTTTTGCCTTTTCCAGAAGGTCAAATCATTGGAAATATACAGTATGTATCCTTTTCAGATTGGCTTCTTTTGCTTAGTAGTATGCATTTAAGATTAAATATAGAAATCTGATGATCGTGGTTGGCCCCTTCTTAAATACCTTCAGTAATTTTCTACTAGGTTTGGGGTCATAGTCTAAGTTCTTAACCAGGCATTCAAGTCTGAAATGATCTGACCATTGAAGAACTTGCCAGTCTCATCTCTGGTCACATTCCTCACCCACATTCTCCACTCCAGACTACCTGAAGCTCTCAGAACTTACCGAACCTGCTTATGACACCTGAGTTTGCTCACCGTGGAATGACCTCTCTCCTACATAGTTTGTCTGGCAAACAATTTCTAGTCCTCTGAGCCTATATGGGAGCATCAGCTCCCTCTCAAAGTGTTTCTGGCCTTTGGAAGTTGAATTAGATCCCTCTGTGCATACCACCTGTGCATCGCTATGAAAGCCCTCATTACCCTGCAACATAATTAACAGTGATTCTTGTCTGTCTCCCAAATTGAGAGCGTGTTCCTTGAGCATAAGACCTTGTTCATTTCTGTAACTTTAATGCCAACCACAGGGTCTGGCACATGATAGGAACTCAAGGTCTAACTTTTAGATGACTAAAGTAACAAATGAATGAATGTTCTATCAAAAATTTCCTGAAGCCGGGGCTTCCCTGGTGGCGCAGTGGTTGAGAGTCCGCCTGCCAATGCAGGTGACGCGGGTTCGTGCCCCAGTCCGGGAGGATCTCACATGCTACGGAGCGCCTGGGCCCGTGAGCCATGGCCGCTGATCCTGCGCATCCAGAGCCTGCGCTCTGCAAGGGGAGAGGCCACAACAGTGAGAGGCCCGCTTACCGAAAAAAAAAAAAAAATCATTACACTTAAGATAGCGAATGAACCAGAATTTGCAGGGCATTTGGATCGACGTTTGGTGTCTGATTAGTTTTTTAGGAGATACCTTGTGCTCATCCAAAAGAATATACGGTATTGTAAATGCTTTGAAAACCAAAAAGGTCTGTTCTCATCTTTCAATCGGCAATATTAATTGTTCTTTAAAATCTAGGAACCAAAAATATACATTACCTCATGAAAACATAACTCTTAATTTTCAAAGAAAATCTGATAGTGGTTTATGAAAAAAAAAAACACCTCAAAACTGTTGTAGGACCTAAGATAAAGACATCAGACTGAGTCACAAAGCTTTTGGGAATTCATCCCCAGCATTGTGATCTCCATTGGGCAGTGCCATCCTAATGTCCCTGCTACTTACAGGACCTGCTGGACAAAGAAAGGAAACTCTGAGACACAGTAGATCACTGGGTAAATCATGTCATTTTTCCAATGATTTTTACTTCTTTCTGCTTTGCACTTTCAGCTTCAAATATTATTTCTTTTTTGCATCTTTCCACCAAGTGTAACTATTGATAGATAAAACGGTTGCCAGCATGTGACTCTGGAGGCCATTAAAAGTCTCTAGAGTACATATACCACGTCTTTCACCTGGACGTGTCAATAGCTCATGTCTATGAAAGACAAGAAGACAAGGAAAAGGGGATGAAAATAAATAAGGCAAGACAGCATATTTCTGACTATGACAATATTCAATATTGGGAAAAGCCAGACTCAGCAATGCCTAACTATTAATGAAGCTACTTGACAATAACGAAATATTTTGAGCAATTCCAAAATTTGGGGCATAAATGGATAGGGACATTTCAAGGGCATACATGAATTAGACAAACCTCTCATGGGAATTTTGCTTGCACACAGCAGACAACATCTTGAGCTATTTGGGATAAGACACACAGAGCCAGGTACCTCAAATTCCCTTAGGAAATGGATTATTGAAGACCACAGTACCCATGGAAGAGATTCCAAAACCCTAACTTCTCTTCCTACAATTCAGGTCCCCAAAGGATTGTCAAAGTTGTATTGGGATAAGAAACTTCTGCCATTTTAAAAGGGGCCCTAACAGAGGGAGACATGTTGACATGGCGGGGACATTCTGGGGGAGCAAGCTCCCCAAGGAGATGGAAAGCTCCAGAAAAATTTAGACTAACAATTCTTTTAGTCCCTAAAACGACGAGAGCAAGGCAGTAGTGAGACAATCCAGACATTTTTCTCCAAAATCAAGTCTGAGGGTTGCATAGCAGAGTTAAAGGATTACTTACCAATTGTTCCAGCCCTGCCTGAATCTGTGTCAACTCTGGTAACGGGTTCGTTTTTCCATCCTTCCTTGCCAACAAGATACCTATTCTGTTTGTAGGCTCAGTAGAAATCTTCCTAGAAGTGGGGTTGCCTGTACTTCATACGGAACTTTATTGACTCCTGTATGAAGCAATTTAACTGAAATTGCCAACTTCGTGGGGAGAACAATGGTCCTTCAGTCACAATGGTTCCCAAATACACTCTTGCTGACATACCTCCAGATGGACACATTGTAGACTGAGATATATACTAGATCAGGCCTGAAAATCCTTGATTTGTAGCCCCAAATCTTTAGGGCCAAAACTCTGTTTTGAGTAGTTAACATGCATGTGTTTCCAGTTTGCAAGGACATTGATGTTACAACTCTTTCACGTCACCACCCTGACCAGCAACCAACTTGTCCTGAAGTGACCGTATCACTTCAAGGCCTGTTCAGGGAGCCGTGGGAAGCCAATGCCTCTCATTCGATAGATGTTCCGTACTGTCAAAGGAAGCCTGTGGCCCCACGCTCCCAGTTTTTCCTCACTCTTGCAAATTATAGGCATATTAATCCCACCTCAGGCGACCCATTTTCACACAAACATTCTTCAAAGCCTTCTTCTTTCCCGTCCTTTAAGGTATCTCAGGAAAATGTCAACATCTTTCTCTTTTTTTGTTTGTTTGTTTTGATATTCTTGTCTCCTTTTCTTCTATTTTTTAGCTTAAAAAATGCTTAATCACAAATGTTGAGTCAATATATTTATATGCTGATAATCCATTATGCCTTTTCGTAGATAAACTCGTCAATGAAAACACGACATTACCACCTCCTGAAACAGTCAGCAATGAAGAAGAAGGTAAAGAACCTATTGAAAAAACTATTCACAGTATTAAAGTTACAACACTGTAGTCAGACCTGGAGCATATCATTATATGACTTAAAAATTTTACTTTCATTAATCTGAGTATTTCGTAAAGTAATAACATGCTTAAAGAATTTGTACTACTACAATTTAAAGCCACTCTAAAATCTTTTAAATGGTAAAAAAAAAATCTAAGACTCAATTTTCAGATTTACTTGACAAGTGATAGGAAGTGAGCTCTTTTTAAAATACAACTTTATTTTAGTAAAATGTATTACATTTATATTTATATTAAATATATATTTATCTAAAATATCATGTGTGTATAAATATATATTTATATAAATATATTTAATACATTTTAATATAATTTTAAAATAATGATATAACAATCACATGCTTGAGAAATAAACTTGCCTCTGCTTAGAGTCAATTGCTGGTGTTTCCTAAGATTATCAGTGGGGGAAAGTTCAGAGTGAGAGTTTACAAAATCAAAATTATCCTTTTACTTTTTCTGACAAGAGTATTGTTCCTTATAAAATACTTGTGAAAACATAACAACCCAGGATGGCTCTCCTCGAAGGTCTTGAAAGAGGAGTGGTCTAATTGAAGACAGTGGACTGTCATTACATGAAACCCTATGTTCTCCAGTTCATGCAATCCAAGTATGTTTCTCATATGATTACTCTAATATTATTCACTTTCTTGATATATTTAAATATAGAAATCTGATCATCCTGGTTGGCCCCTTCTTAAATACCTTCAGTAATTTTCTACTAGGTTTGGGGTCATAGTCTAAGTTCTTAACCAGGCATTCAAGTCTGAAATGATCTGACCATTGAAGAACTTGCCAGTCTCATCTCTGGTCACATTCCTCACCCACATTCTCCACTCCAGACTACCTGAAGCTCTCAGAACTTACCGAACCTGCTTATGACACCTGAGTTTGCTCACCGTGGAATGACCTCTCTCTTACATAGTTTGTCTGGCAAACAATTTCTAGTCCTCTGAGCCTATATGGGAGCATCAGCTCCCTCTCAAAGTGTTTCTGGCCTTTGGAAGTTGAATTAGATCCCTCTGTGCATACCACCTGTGCATCGCTATGAAAGCCCTGATTACCCTGCAACATAATTAACAGTGATTCTTGTCTGTCTCCCAAAT
This sequence comes from Mesoplodon bidens, assembly GCF_964165515.1. Taxonomy (NCBI): domain Eukaryota; kingdom Metazoa; phylum Chordata; class Mammalia; order Artiodactyla; family Ziphiidae; genus Mesoplodon; species Mesoplodon bidens. The sequence goes on from NC_138162.1 coordinate 52,877,831, forward strand.
TGAGAGCTTGTTCCTTGAGCATAAGACCTTGTTCATTTCTGTAACTTTAATGCCAACCGCAGGGTCTGGCACATGATAGGAACTCAAGGTCTAACTTTTAGATGACTAAAGTAACAAATGAATGAATGTTCTATGAAAAATTTCCTGAAGCCGGGGCTTCCGTGGTGGCGCAGTGGTTGAGAGTCCACCTGCCAATGCAGGTGACGCGGGTTCGTGCCCCGGTCCGGGAGGATCTCACATGCCACGGAGCGCCTGGGCCCGTGAGCCATGGCCGCTGATCCTGCGCATCCAGAGCCTGCGCTCTGCAAGGGGAGAGGCCACAACAGTGAGAGTCCCGCTTACCGGAAAAAAAAAAAAAAATCATTACACTAAAGATAGCGAATGAACCAGAATTTGCAGGGCATCTGGATCGAAGTTTGGTGTCTGATTAGTTTTTTAGGAGATACCTTGTGCTCATCCAAAAGAATATACAGTATTGTAAATGCTTTGAAAACCAAAAAGGTCTGTTCTCATCTTTCAATCGGCAATATTAATTGTTCTTTAAAATCTAGGAACCCAAAATATACATTACCTCATGAAAACATAACTCTTAATTTTCAAAGAAAATCTGATAGTGGTTTATGAAAAAAAAAAAACACCTCAAAACTGTTGTAGGACCAAAGATAAAGACATCAGACTGAGTCACAAAGCTTTTGGGAATTCATCCCCAGCATTGTGATCTCCATTGGGCAGTGCCATCCTAATGTCCCTGCTACTTACAGGACCTGCTGGGCAAAGAAAGGAAACTCTGAGACACAGTAGATCACTGGGTAAATCATGTCATTTTTCCAATGATTTTTACTTCTTTCTGCTTTGCACTTTCAGCTTCAAATATTATTTCTTTTTTGCATCTTTCCACCAAGTGTAACTCTTGATAGATAAAACGGTTGCCAGCATGTGACTCTGGAGGCCATTAAAAGTCTCTGGAGTACATATACCACGTCTTTCACCTGGACGTGTCAGTAGCTCATGTCTATGAAAGACAAGAAGACAAGGAAAAGGGGATGAAAATAAATAAGGCAAGACAGCATATTTCTGACTATGACAATATTCAATATTGGGAAAAGCCAGACTCAGCAATGCCTAACTATTAATAAAGCTACTTGACAATAACGAAATATTTTGAGCAATTCCAAAATTTGGGGCATAAATGGATAGGGACATTTCAAGGGCATACATGAATTAGACAAACCTCTCATGGGAATTTTGCTTGCACACAGCAGACAACATCTTGAGCTATTTGGGATAAGACACACAGAGCCAGGTACCTCAAATTCCCTTAGGAAATGGATTATTGAAGACCACAGTACCCATGGAAGAGATTCCAAAACCCTAACTTCTCTTCCTACAATTCAGGTCCCCAAAGGATTGTCAAAGTTGTATTGGGATAAGAAACTTCTGCCATTTTAAAAGGGGCCCTAACAGAGGGAGACATGTTGACATGGTGGGGACATTCTGGGGGAGCAAGCTCCCCAAGGAGATGGAAAGCTCCAGAAAAATTTAGACTAACAATTCTTTTAGTCCCTAAAACGACGAGAGCAAGGCAGTAGTGAGACAATCCAGACATTTTTCTCCAAAATCAAGTCTGAGGGTTGCATAGCAGAGTTAAAGGATTACTTACCAATTGTTCCAGCCCTGCCTGAATCTGTGTCAACTCTGGTAACGGGTTCGTTCTTCCATCCTTCCTTGCCAACAAGATACCTATTCTGTTTGTAGGCTCAGTAGAAATCTTCCTAGAAGTGGGGTTGCCTGTACTTCATACGGAACTTTATTGACTCCTGTATGAAGCAATTTAACTGAAATTGCCAACTTCGTGGGGAGAACAATGGTCCTTCAGTCACAATGGTTCCCAAATACACTCTTGCTGACATACCTCCAGATGGACACATTGTAGACTGAGATATATACTAGATCAGGCCTGAAAATCCTTGATTTGTAGCCCCAAATCTTTAGGGCCAAAACTCTGTTTTGAGTAGTTAACATGCATGTGTTTCCAGTTTGCAAGGACATTGATGTTACAACTCTTTCACGTCACCACCCTGACCAGCAACCAACTTGTCCTGAAGTGACCGTATCACTTCAAGGCCTGTTCAGGGAGCCGTGGGAAGCCAATGCCTCTCATTCGATAGATGTTCCGTACTGTCAAAGGAAGCCTGTGGCCCCACGCTCCCAGTTTTTCCTCACTCTTGCAAATTATAGGCATATTAATCCCACCTCAGGCGACCCATTATCACACAAACATCATTCTTCAAAGCCTTCTTCTTTCCCCTCCTTTAAGGTATCTCAGGAAAATGTCAACATCTTTCTCTTTTTTTGTTTGTTTGTTTGTTTTGATATTCTTGTCTCCTTTTCTTCTACTTTTTTAGCTTAGAAAATGCTTAATCACAAATGTTGAGTCAATATATTTATATGCTGATAATCCATTATACCTTTTCGTAGATAAACTCGTCAATGAAAACACGACATTACCACCTCCTGAAACAGTCAGCAATGAAGAAGAAGGTAAAGAACCTATTGAAAAAACTATTCACAGTATTAAAGTGACAACACTGTAGTCAGACCTGGAGCATATCATTATATGACTTAAAAATTTTACTTTCATTAATCTGAGTATTTTGTAAAGTAATAACATGCTTAAAGAATTTGTACTACTACAATTTAAAGCCACTCTAAAATCTTTTAAATGGTAAAAAAAAAAATCTAAGACTCAATTTTCAGATTTACTTGACAAGTGATAGGAAGTGAGCTCTTTTTAAAATACAACTTTATTTTAGTAAAATGTATTACATTTATATTTATATTAAATATATTTTTATCTAAAATATCATGTGTGTATAAATATATATTTATATAAATATATTTAATACATTTTAATATAATTTTAAAATAATGATATAACAATCACATGCTTGAGAAATAAACTTGCCTCTGCTTAGAGTCAATTGTTGGTGTTTCCTAAGATTATCAGTGGGGGAAAGTTCAGAGTGAGAGTTTACAAAATCAAAATTATCCTTTTACTTTTTCTGACAAGAGTATTGTTCCTTATAAAATACTTGTGAAAACATAACAACCCAGGATGGCTCTCCTCGAAGGTCTTGAAAGAGGAGTGGTCTAATTGAAGACAGTGGACTGTCATTACATGAAACCCTATGTTCTCCAGTTCATGCAATCCAAGTATGCTTCTCATATGATTACTCTAATATTATTCACTTTCTTGATATATTTAAATATAGAAATCTGATCATCCTGGTTGGCCCCTTCTTAAATACCTTCAGTAATTTTCTACTAGGTTTGGGGTCATAGTCTAAGTTCTTAACCAGGCATTCAAGTCTGAAATGTTCTGACCATTGAAGAACTTGCCAGTCTCATCTCTGGTCACATTCCTCACCCGCATTCTCCACTCCAGACTACCTGAAGCTCTCAGAACTTACCGAACCTGCTTATGACACCTGAGTTTGCTCACCGTGGAATGACCTCTCTCTTACATAGTTTGTCTGGCAAACAATTTCTAGTCCTCTGAGCCTATATGGGAGCATCAGCTCCCTCTCCAAGTGTTTCTGGCCTTTGGAAGTTGAATTAGATCCCTCTGTGCATACCACCTGTGCATCGCTATGAAAGCCCTCATTACCCTGCAACATAATTAACAGTGATTCTTGTCTGTCTCCCAAATTGAGAGCGTGTTCCTTGAGCATAAGACCTTGTTCATTTCTGTAACTTTAATGCCAACCACAGGGTCTGGCACATGATAGGAACTCAAGGTCTAACTTTTAGATGACTAAAGTAACAAATGAATGAATGTTCTATGAAAAATTTCCTGAAGCCGGGGCTTCCCTGGTGGCGCAGTGGTTGAGAGTCCGCCTGCCAATGCAGGCGACGCGGGTTCGTGCCCCAGTCCGGGAGGATCTCACATGCCACGGAGCGCCTGGGCCCGTGAGCCATGGCCGCTGAGCCTGCGCATCCAGAGCCTGCGCTCTGCAAGGGGAGAGGCCACAACAGTGAGAGGCCCGCGTACCGCACCAAAAAAAACCAAATTTACTGACGCCAAATTACCTTATGTTGTTATCATGTTCTATTTTGTTTTCTAAACAGAACCAATCCAGAGTCCACGTGAGACTGCATTTTGGAAAATGTTAGCTGAAGGTACGCTCATAGTAGTTGGGTTGCTGGGAAAATGTTTTGGTTTTCTAAAGTCTTCTGTAAGAAAGCCAAGATCAGTGTAAATTGTTCTAATACTGAGAATTAATAAGTCAACATTTTGCTGCCATCATCACATGTAATAGCAAATGTAAAACAAACCCAGAAAGCTGATCAGTGTCACACATTTTCTGATTCTCTCCCCAAAACTGTTATTTTCCTACAAGTGTTGCAATCTAGTCATTTAATTTATGATTAAAAATGTTAAATAAGGCTCTTGCTCAGTATAATCCCTCTTTGTATTTGGAGCAGTATGCACATGGAGAGGCGTGAATGAATGCAAATTATATATCAAAATATATGCATGCATAAAAGTAATATATAATCATAAATGTACAGTCATGCATGTATAAATGTAACATGCATAGCATTTGTATGTATGCATGTATAAATGTAACATGCATATCATCTATGTATGCAGACATGTATAAATATAATTCATGTATCACACACATACAAGCATGTGTTATAAATGTGAAATACATACCATATTCAATGGATCCTAACTTGCAGATTCTGTATTTGTGAATTTACCTGTATCTAAAATTTATCTGGAACCCTCCACTTGCAGAACTTTCACAGTCATTTGTGGACACACACAGAGTAGCAAAAAAAATTTAATTGCTTGATGGTCTTGTTCCTAGCTGAGGTATAACAAAGGACTCCTTTTTTCAGCTCTCATGCTTTAAACAAGTTCCTTTTTTTGTGGTCTACTTAGTGCTAGATGTTTCGCCCTTTTGTGCTTTCTGTTGGCAATTTTGCTATTTTAAATGCCCCCCAAGTATAGTAGTACAATGCTGTTTAATGTTCCTAAACACAAGAAGGCTGTGGTGTACCTCAGGAGAAAAATGTGTGTATTATATAAGCTTCATGTAGGTGTGAGTTATAATGCTGTTGATTGTGAGCTCAGTGTTGATGAATCAGCAGTATATACTAAATAAAGTGTCTCTAAACAGAAACACACACATAAAACAAGGTTAGATATTCATTGGTTGATGAAAATGTAGTGACCAGAGGCTCATAGGAACCTAAGCCTGTATTTCCCTTAGGAACAATGATGGTTCAGTATTCATTGATTCAGTGCTCACATAGCTTAACTGCCATGACTACCATGAACAATGAGAATAAGCTGTATACACACACAAAAGTAAGTGAATTTTGTTTACCATAACACCAATTTATTGTTTAAACAGCTATACAGGCAGACACCAATGAGGACAACCAACGAGATGAAGCTTTTCAGCCAATTCCAAGTAAGAACAAAATACTTCAATTAAAGGGATACATAAATACTTTCACACATTGTAGTGTCTACATGGTGATACTGTTTTCCTCAGTAAGGTATAGAATATGTAAGAAGGTAGCATGGTGGCTGACATCATACCAGAGAGGACATTTACAGTTGTAGGAAAGTTATGTTTCCTAAACAGTGTTCTTCAGTGACCACATTACAGATGACTATTTCCATCTCCCTGTTTTGTAACTTATATTCCTGAAACAGTAAACCAAATGAAGGAGTAGGCAAGTGAACAATATTTAGGATGCAGTTGTCTTAAATTGACAGACATTTTTAGAGCGGTTTTAAGCTTATAGAAAAATTGAGTAGAAAGTACAGAGTTCTCATATATTCCCCCTGCTCAGTTTCCCCTGGTATTAATATCTTCCATTCGTGTGGTGCATTTTTTTAACAATTTATGAGCCAATATTGATACATTGCTATTAACTAAACTTCATAGTTTACATTAGGGTCCACCCTTTGTGTTGTACAATTCTACGGGATTTTGACAAATGCATAATGTCTTGTGTCCACCATTACAATCATACCGAGTAGCTTCATTGACCTAAAAATCCCCTACAACCTACTTAGCCATCCCTCCCTTGCCCAACCCTTGGCAACTACTGATCTTTTCACTGTCTCTATAGTTTTGCCTTTTCCAGAAGGTCAAATCATTGGAAATATACAGTATGTATCCTTTTCAGATTGGCTTCTTTTGCTTAGTAGTATGCATTTAAGATTAAATATAGAAATCTGATGATCGTGGTTGGCCCCTTCTTAAATACCTTCAGTAATTTTCTACTAGGTTTGGGGTCATAGTCTAAGTTCTTAAACAGGCATTCAAGTCTGAAATGATCTGACCATTGAAGAACTTGCCAGTCTCATCTCTGGTCACATTCCTCACCCACATTCTCCACTCCAGACTACCTGAAGCTCTCAGAACTTACCGAACCTGCTTATGACACCTGAGTTTGCTCACCGTGGAATGACCTCTCTCTTACATAGTTTGTCTGGCAAACAATTTCTAGTCCTCTGAGCCTATATGGGAGCATCAGCTCCCTCTCCAAGTGTTTCTGGCCTTTGGAAGTTGAATTAGATCCCTCTGTGCATACCACCTGTGCATCGCTATGAAAGCCCTCATTACCCTGCAACATAATTAACAGTGATTCTTGTCTGTCTCCCAAATTGAGAGCGTGTTCCTTGAGCATAAGACCTTGTTCATTTCTGTAACTTTAATGCCAACCACAGGGTCTGGCACATGATAGGAACTCAAGGTCTAACTTTTAGATGACTAAAGTAACAAATGAATGAATGTTCTATGAAAAATTTCCTGAAGCCGGGGCTTCCCTGGTGGCGCAGTGGTTGAGAGTCCGCCTGCCAATGCAGGTGACGCGGGTTCGTGCCCCAGTCCGGGAGGATCTCACATGCCACGGAGCGCCTGGGCCCGTGAGCCATGGCCGCTGATCCTGCGCATCCAGAGCCTGCGCTCTGCAACGGGAGAGGCCACAACAGTGAGAGGCCCACTTACCGGAAAAAAAAAAAATCATTACAGTTAAGATAGCCCATGAACCAGAATTTGCAGGGCATCTGGATCGAAGTTTGGTGTCTGATTAGTTTTTTAGGAGATACCTTGTGCTCATCCAAAAGAATATACGGTATTGTAAATGCTTTGAAAACCAAAAAGGTCTGTTCTCATCTTTCAATCGGCAATATTAATTGTTCTTTAAAATCTAGGAACCAAAAATATACATTACCTCATGAAAACATAACTCTTAATTTTCAAAGAAAATCTGATAGTGGTTTATGAAAAAAAAAAAAAACACCTCAAAACTGTTGTAGGACCACAGATAAAGACATCAGACTGAGTCACAAAGCTTTTGGGAATTCATCCCCAGCATTGTGATCTCCATTGGGCAGTGCCATCCTAATGTCCCTGCTACTTACAGGACCTGCTGGGCAAAGAAAGGAAACTCTGAGACACAGTAGATCACTGGGTAAATCATGTCATTTTTCCAATGATTTTTACTTCTTTCTGCTTTGCACTTTCAGCTTCAAATATTATTTCTTTTTTGCATCTTTCCACCAAGTGTAACTATTGATAGATAAAACGGTTGCCAGCATGTGACTCTGGAGGCCATTAAAAGTCTCTAGAGTACATATACCACGTCTTTCACCTGGACGTGTCAATAGCTCATGTCTATGAAAGACAAGAAGACAAGGAAAAGGGGATGAAAATAAATAAGGCAAGACAGCATATTTCTGACTATGACAATATTCAATATTGGGAAAAGCCAGACTCAGCAATGCCTAACTATTAATAAAGCTACTTGACAATAACGAAATATTTTGAGCAATTCCAAAATTTGGGGCATAAATGGATGGGGACATTTCAAGGGCATACGTGAATTAGACAAACCTCTCATGGGAATTTTGCTTGCACACAGCAGACAACATCTTGAGCTATTTGGGATAAGACACACAGAGCCAGGTACCTCAAATTCCCTTAGGAAATGGATTATTGAAGACCACAGTACCCATGGAAGAGATTCCAAAACCCTAACTTCTCTTCTTACAATTCAGGTCCCCAAAGGATTGTCAAAGTTGTATTGGGATAAGAAACTTCTGCCATTTTAAAAGGGGCCCTAACAGAGGGAGACATGTTGACATGGCGGGGACATTCTGGGGGAGCAAGCTCCCCAAGGAGATGGAAAGCTCCAGAAAAATTTTGACTAGCAATTCTTTTAGTCCCTAAAACGACGAGAGCAAGGCAGTAGTGAGACAATCCAGACATTTTTCTCCAAAATCAAGTCTGAGGGTTGCATAGCAGAGTTAAAGGATTACTTACCAATTGTTCCAGCCCTGCCTGAATCTGTGTCAACTCTGGTAACGGGTTCGTTTTTCCATCCTTCCTTGCCAACAAGATACCTATTCTGTTTGTAGGCTCAGTAGAAATCTTCCTAGAAGTGGGGTTGCCTGTACTTCATACGGAATTTTATTGACTCCTGTATGAAGCAATTTAACTGAAATTGCCAACTTCGTGGGGAGAACAATGGTCCTTCAGTCACAATGGTTCCCAAATACACTCTTGCTGACATACCTCCAGATGGACACATTGTAGACTGAGATATATACTAGATCAGGCCTGAAAATCCTTGATTTGTAGCCCCAAATCTTTAGGGCCAAAACTCTGTTTTGAGTAGTTAACATGCATGTGTTTCCAGTTTGCAAGGACATTGATGTTACAACTCTTTCACGTCACCACCCTGACCAGCAACCAACTTCTCCTGAAGTGACATTATCACTTCAAGGCCTGTTCAGGGAGCCGTGGGAAGCCAATGCCTCTCATTCGATAGATGTTCCGTACTGTCAAAGGAAGCCTGTGGCCCCACGCTCCCAGTTTTTCCTCACTCTTGCAAATTATAGGCATATTAATCCCACCTCAGGCGACCCATTATCACACAAACATCATTCTTCAAAGCCTTCTTCTTTCCCCTCCTTTAAGGTATCTCAGGAAAATGTCAACATCTTTCTCTTTTTTTGTTTGTTTGTTTGTTTTGATATTCTTGTCTCCTTTTCTTCTACTTTTTTAGCTTAGAAAATGCTTAATCACAAATGTTGAGTCAATATATTTATATGCTGATAATCCATTATACCTTTTCGTAGATAAACTCGTCAATGAAAACACGACATTACCACCTCCTGAAACAGTCAGCAATGAAGCAGAAGGTAAAGAACCTATTGAAAAAACTATTCACAGTATTAAAGTGACAACACTGTAGTCAGACCTGGAGCATATCATTATATGACTTAAAAATTTTACTTTCATTAATCTGAGTATTTCGTAAAGTAATAGCATGCTTAAAGAATTTGTACTACTACAATTTAAAGCCACTCTAAAATCTTTTAAATGGTAAAAAAAAAAATCTAAGACTCAATTTTCAGATTTACTTGACAAGTGATAGGAAGTGAGCTCTTTTTACAATACAACTTTATTTTAGTAAAATGTATTACATTTATATTTATATTAAATATATATTTATCTAAAATATCATGTGTGTATAAATATATATTTATATAAATATATTTAATACATTTTAATATAATTTTAAAATAATGATATAACAATCACATGCTTGAGAAATAAACTTGCCTCTGCTTAGAGTCAATTGTTGGTGTTTCCTAAGATTATCAGTGGGGGAAAGTTCAGAGTGAGAGTTTACAAAATCAAAATTATCCTTTTACTTTTTCTGACAAGAGTATTGTTCCTTATAAAATACTTGTGAAAACATAACAACCCAGGATGGCTCTCCTCGAAGGTCTTGAAAGAGGAGTGGTCTAATTGAAGACAGTGGACTGTCATTACATGAAACCCTATGTTCTGCAGTTCATGCAATCCAAGTATGCTTCTCATATGATTACTCTAATATTATTCACTTTCTTGATATATTTAAATATAGAAATCTGATCATCCTGGTTGGCCCCTTCTTAAATACCTTCAGTAATTTTCTACTAGGTTTGGGGTCATAGTCTAAGTTCTTAACCAGGCATTCAAGTCTGAAATGATCTGACCATTGAAGAGCTTGCCAGTCTCATCTCTGGTCACATTCCTCACCCACATTCTCCACTCCAGACTACCTGAAGCTCTCAGAACTTACCGAACCTGCTTATGACACCTGAGTTTGCTCACCGTGGAATGACCTCTCTCTTACATAGTTTGTCTGGCAAACAATTTCTAGTCCTCTGAGCCTATATGGGAGCATCAGCTCCCTCTCAAAGTGTTTCTGGCCTTTGGAAGTTGAATTAGGTCCCTCTGTGCATACCACCTGTGCATCGCTATGAAAGCCCTCATTACCCTGCAACATAATTAACAGTGATTCTTGTCTGTCTCCCAAATTGAGAGCGTGTTCCTTGAGCATAAGACCTTGTTCATTTCTGTAACTTTAATGCCAACCACAGGGTCTGGCACATGATAGGAACTCAAGGTCTAACTTTTAGAGGACTAAAGTAACAAATGAATGAATGTTCTATCAAAAATTTCCTGAAGCTGGGGCTTCCCTGGTGGCGCAGTGGTTGAGAGTCCGCCTGCCAATGCAGGTGACGCGGGTTCGTGCCCCAGTCTGGGAGGATCTCACATGCCACGGAGCGCCTGGGCCCGTGAGCCATGGCCGCTGATCCTGCGCATCCAGAGCCTGCGCTCTGCAACGGGAGAGGCCACAACAGTGAGAGGCCCACTTACCGGAAAAAAAAAAAATCATTACAGTTAAGATAGCGAATGAACCAGAATTTGCAGGGCATCTGGATCGAAGTTTGGTGTCTGATTAGTTTTTTAGGAGATACCTTGTGCTCATCCAAAAGAATATACGGTATTGTAAATGCTTTGAAAACCAAAAAGGTCTGTTCTCATCTTTCAATCGGCAATATTAATTGTTCTTTAAAATCTAGGAACCAAAAATATACATTACCTCATGAAAACATAACTCTTAATTTTCAAAGAAAATCTGATAGTGGTTTATGAAAAAAAAAAAAAACACCTCAAAACTGTTGTAGGACCACAGATAAAGACATCAGACTGAGTCACAAAGCTTTTGGGAATTCATCCCCAGCATTGTGATCTCCATTGGGCAGTGCCATCCTAATGTCCCTGCTACTTACAGGACCTGCTGGGCAAAGAAAGGAAACTCTGAGACACAGTAGATCACTGGGTAAATCATGTCATTTTTCCAATGATTTTTACTTCTTTCTGCTTTGCACTTTCAGCTTCAAATATTATTTCTTTTTTGCATCTTTCCACCAAGTGTAACTATTGATAGATAAAACGGTTGCCAGCATGTGACTCTGGAGGCCATTAAAAGTCTCTAGAGTACATATACCACGTCTTTCACCTGGACGTGTCAATAGCTCATGTCTATGAAAGACAAGAAGACAAGGAAAAGGGGATGAAAATAAATAAGGCAAGACAGCATATTTCTGACTATGACAATATTCAATATTGGGAAAAGCCAGACTCAGCAATGCCTAACTATTAATAAAGCTACTTGACAATAACGAAATATTTTGAGCAATTCCAAAATTTGGGGCATAAATGGATAGGGACATTTCAAGGGCATACATGAATTAGACAAACCTCTCATGGGAATTTTGCTTGCACACAGCAGACAACATCTTGAGCTATTTGGGATAAGACACACAGAGCCAGGTACCTCAAATTCCCTTAGGAAATGGATTATTGAAGACCACAGTACCCATGGAAGAGATTCCAAAACCCTAACTTCTCTTCCTACAATTCAGGTCCCCAAAGGATTGTCAAAGTTGTATTGGGATAAGAAACTTCTGCCATTTTAAAAGGGGCCCTAACAGAGGGAGACATGTTGACATGGCGGGGACATTCTGGGGGAGCAAGCTCCCCAAGGAGATGGAAAGCTCCAGAAAAATTTAGACTAACAATTCTTTTAGTCCCTAAAACGACGAGAGCAAGGCAGTAGTGAGACAATCCAGACATTTTTCTCCAAAATCAAGTCTGAGGGTTGCATAGCAGAGTTAAAGGATTACTTACCAATTGTTCCAGCCCTGCCTGAATCTGTGTCAACTCTGGTAACGGGTTCGTTCTTCCATCCTTCCTTGCCAACAAGATACCTATTCTGTTTGTAGGCTCAGTAGAAATCTTCCTAGAAGTGGGGTTGCCTGTACTTCATACGGAACTTTATTGACTCCTGTATGAAGCAATTTAACTGAAATTGCCAACTTCGTGGGGAGAACAATGGTCCTTCAGTCACAATGGTTCCCAAATACACTCTTGCTGACATACCTCCAGATGGACACATTGTAGACTGAGATATATACTAGATCAGGCCTGAAAATCCTTGATTTGTAGCCCCAAATCTTTAGGGCCAAAACTCTGTTTTGAGTAGTTAACATGCATGTGTTTCCAGTTTGCAAGGACATTGATGTTACAACTCTTTCACGTCACCACCCTGACCAGCAACCAACTTGTCCTGAAGTGACCGTATCACTTCAAGGCCTGTTCAGGGAGCCGTGGGAAGCCAATGCCTCTCATTCGATAGATGTTCCGTACTGTCAAAGGAAGCCTGTGGCCCCACGCTCCCAGTTTTTCCTCACTCTTGCAAATTATAGGCATATTAATCCCACCTCAGGCGACCCATTATCACACAAACATCATTCTTCAAAGCCTTCTTCTTTCCCCTCCTTTAAGGTATCTCAGGAAAATGTCAACATCTTTCTCTTTTTTTGTTTGTTTGTTTGTTTTGATATTCTTGTCTCCTTTTCTTCTACTTTTTTAGCTTAGAAAATGCTTAATCACAAATGTTGAGTCAATATATTTATATGCTGATAATCCATTATACCTTTTCGTAGATAAACTCGTCAATGAAAACACGACATTACCACCTCCTGAAACAGTCAGCAATGAAGAAGAAGGTAAAGAACCTATTGAAAAAACTATTCACAGTATTAAAGTGACAACACTGTAGTCAGACCTGGAGCATATCATTATATGACTTAAAAATTTTACTTTCATTAATCTGAGTATTTTGTAAAGTAATAACATGCTTAAAGAATTTGTACTACTACAATTTAAAGCCACTCTAAAATCTTTTAAATGGTAAAAAAAAAAATCTAAGACTCAATTTTCAGATTTACTTGACAAGTGATAGGAAGTGAGCTCTTTTTACAATACAACTTTATTTTAGTAAAATGTATTACATTTATATTTATATTAAATATATTTTTATCTAAAATATCATGTGTGTATAAATATATATTTATATAAATATATTTAATACATTTTAATATAATTTTAAAATAATGATATAACAATCACATGCTTGAGAAATAAACTTGCCTCTGCTTAGAGTCAATTGTTGGTGTTTCCTAAGATTATCAGTGGGGGAAAGTTCAGAGTGAGAGTTTACAAAATCAAAATTATCCTTTTACTTTTTCTGACAAGAGTATTGTTCCTTATAAAATACTTGTGAAAACATAACAACCCAGGATGGCTCTCCTCGAAGGTCTTGAAAGAGGAGTGGTCTAATTGAAGACAGTGGACTGTCATTACATGAAACCCTATGTTCTCCAGTTCATGCAATCCAAGTATGCTTCTCATATGATTACTCTAATATTATTCACTTTCTTGATATATTTAAATATAGAAATCTGATCATCCTGGTTGGCCCCTTCTTAAATACCTTCAGTAATTTTCTACTAGGTTTGGGGTCATAGTCTAAGTTCTTAACCAGGCATTCAAGTCTGAAATGTTCTGACCATTGAAGAACTTGCCAGTCTCATCTCTGGTCACATTCCTCACCCGCATTCTCCACTCCAGACTACCTGAAGCTCTCAGAACTTACCGAACCTGCTTATGACACCTGAGTTTGCTCACCGTGGAATGACCTCTCTCTTACATAGTTTGTCTGGCAAACAATTTCTAGTCCTCTGAGCCTATATGGGAGCATCAGCTCCCTCTCCAAGTGTTTCTGGCCTTTGGAAGTTGAATTAGATCCCTCTGTGCATACCACCTGTGCATCGCTATGAAAGCCCTCATTACCCTGCAACATAATTAACAGTGATTCTTGTCTGTCTCCCAAATTGAGAGCGTGTTCCTTGAGCATAAGACCTTGTTCATTTCTGTAACTTTAATGCCAACCACAGGGTCTGGCACATGATAGGAACTCAAGGTCTAACTTTTAGATGACTAAAGTAACAAATGAATGAATGTTCTATGAAAAATTTCCTGAAGCCGGGGCTTCCCTGGTGGCGCAGTGGTTGAGAGTCCGCCTGCCAATGCAGGCGACGCGGGTTCGTGCCCCAGTCCGGGAGGATCTCACATGCCACGGAGCGCCTGGGCCCGTGAGCCATGGCCGCTGAGCCTGCGCATCCAGAGCCTGCGCTCTGCAAGGGGAGAGGCCACAACAGTGAGAGGCCCGCGTACCGCACCAAAAAAAACCAAATTTACTGACGCCAAATTACCTTATGTTGTTATCATGTTCTATTTTGTTTTCTAAACAGAACCAATCCAGAGTCCACGTGAGACTGCATTTTGGAAAATGTTAGCTGAAGGTACGCTCATAGTAGTTGGGTTGCTGGGAAAATGTTTTGGTTTTCTAAAGTCTTCTGTAAGAAAGCCAAGATCAGTGTAAATTGTTCTAATACTGAGAATTAATAAGTCAACATTTTGCTGCCATCATCACATGTAATAGCAAATGTAAAACAAACCCAGAAAGCTGATCAGTGTCACACATTTTCTGATTCTCTCCCCAAAACTGTTATTTTCCTACAAGTGTTGCAATCTAGTCATTTAATTTATGATTAAAAATGTTAAATAAGGCTCTTGCTCAGTATAATCCCTCTTTGTATTTGGAGCAGTATGCACATGGAGAGGCGTGAATGAATGCAAATTATATATCAAAATATATGCATGCATAAAAGTAATATATAATCATAAATGTACAGTCATGCATGTATAAATGTAACATGCATAGCATTTGTATGTATGCATGTATAAATGTAACATGCATATCATCTATGTATGCAGACATGTATAAATATAATTCATGTATCACACACATACAAGCATGTGTTATAAATGTGAAATACATACCATATTCAATGGATCCTAACTTGCAGATTCTGTATTTGTGAATTTACCTGTATCTAAAATTTATCTGGAACCCTCCACTTGCAGAACTTTCACAGTCATTTGTGGACACACACAGAGTAGCAAAAAAAATTTAATTGCTTGATGGTCTTGTTCCTAGCTGAGGTATAACAAAGGACTCCTTTTTTCAGCTCTCATGCTTTAAACAAGTTCCTTTTTTTGTGGTCTACTTAGTGCTAGATGTTTCGCACTTTTGTGCTTTCTGTTGGCAATTTTGCTATTTTAAATGCCCCCCAAGTATAGTAGTACAATGCTGTTTAATGTTCCTAAACACAAGAAGGCTGTGGTGTACCTCAGGAGAAAAATGTGTGTATTATATAAGCTTCATGTAGGTGTGAGTTATAATGCTGTTGACTGTGAGCTCAGTGTTGATGAATCAGCAGTATATACTAAATAAAGTGTCTCTAAACAGAAACACACACATAAAACAAGGTTAGATATTCATTGGTTGATGAAAATGTAGTGACCAGAGGCTCATAGGAACCTAAGCCTGTATTTCCCTTAGGAACAATGATGGTTCAGTATTCATTGATTCAGTGCTCACATAGCTTAACTGCCATGACTACCATGAACAATGAGAATAAGCTGTATACACACACAAAAGTAAGTGAATTTTGTTTACCATAACACCAATTTATTGTTTAAACAGCTATACAGGCAGACACCAATGAGGACAACCAACGAGATGAAGCTTTTCAGCCAATTCCAAGTAAGAACAAAATACTTCAATTAAAGGGATACATAAATACTTTCACACATTGTAGTGTCTACATGGTGATACTGTTTTCCTCAGTAAGGTATAGAATATGTAAGAAGGTAGCATGGTGGCTGACATCATACCAGAGAGGACATTTACAGTTGTAGGAAAGTTATGTTTCCTAAACAGTGTTCTTCAGTGACCACATTACAGATGACTATTTCCATCTCCCTGTTTTGTAACTTATATTCCTGAAACAGTAAACCAAATGAAGGAGTAGGCAAGTGAACAATATTTAGGATGCAGTTGTCTTAAATTGACAGACATTTTTAGAGCGGTTTTAAGCTTATAGAAAAATTGAGTAGAAAGTACAGAGTTCTCATATATTCCCCCTGCTCAGTTTCCCCTGGTATTAATATCTTCCATTCGTGTGGTGCATTTTTTTAACAATTTATGAGCCAATATTGATACATTGCTATTAACTAAACTTCGTAGTTTACATTAGGGTCCACCCTTTGTGTTGTACAATTCTACGGGATTTTGACAAATGCATAATGTCTTGTGTCCACCATTACAATCATACCGAGTAGCTTCATTGACCTAAAAATCCCCTACAACCTACTTAGCCATCCCTCCCTTGCCCAACCCTTGGCAACTACTGATCTTTTCACTGTCTCTATAGTTTTGCCTTTTCCAGAAGGTCAAATCATTGGAAATATACAGTATGTATCCTTTTCAGATTGGCTTCTTTTGCTTAGTAGTATGCATTTAAGATTAAATATAGAAATCTGATGATCCTGGTTGGCCCCTTCTTAAATACCTTCAGTAATTTTCTACTAGGTTTGGGGTCATAGTCTAAGTTCTTAACCAGGCATTCAAGTCTGAAATGATCTGACCATTGAAGAACTTGCCAGTCTCATCTCTGGTCACATTCCTCACCCACATTCTCCACTCCAGACTACCTGAAGCTCTCAGAACTTACCGAACCTGCTTATGACACCTGAGTTTGCTCACCGTGGAATGACCTCTCTCTTACATAGTTTGTCTGGCAAACAATTTCTAGTCCTCTGAGCCTATATGGGAGCATCAGCTCCCTCTCCAAGTGTTTCTGGCCTTTGGAAGTTGAATTAGATCCCTCTGTGCATACCACCTGTGCATCGCTATGAAAGCCCTCATTACCCTGCAACATAATTAACAGTGATTCTTGTCTGTCTCCCAAATTGAGAGCGTGTTCCTTGAGCATAAGACCTTGTTCATTTCTGTAACTTTAATGCCAACCACAGGGTCTGGCACATGATAGGAACTCAAGGTCTAACTTTTAGATGACTAAAGTAACAAATGAATGAATGTTCTATGAAAAATTTCCTGAAGCCGGGGCTTCCCTGGTGGCGCAGTGGTTGAGAGTCCGCCTGCCAATGCAGGTGACGCGGGTTCGTGCCCCAGTCCGGGAGGATCTCACATGCCACGGAGCGCCTGGGCCCGTGAGCCATGGCCGCTGATCCTGCGCATCCAGAGCCTGCGCTCTGCAACGGGAGAGGCCACAACAGTGAGAGGCCCACTTACCGGAAAAAAAAAAAATCATTACAGTTAAGATAGCCCATGAACCAGAATTTGCAGGGCATCTGGATCGAAGTTTGGTGTCTGATTAGTTTTTTAGGAGATACCTTGTGCTCATCCAAAAGAATATACGGTATTGTAAATGCTTTGAAAACCAAAAAGGTCTGTTCTCATCTTTCAATCGGCAATATTAATTGTTCTTTAAAATCTAGGAACCCAAAATATACATTACCTCATGAAAACATAACTCTTAATTTTCAAAGAAAATCTGATAGTGGTTTATGAAAAAAAAAAAACACCTCAAAACTGTTGTAGGACCAAAGATAAAGACATCAGACTGAGTCACAAAGCTTTTGGGAATTCATCCCCAGCATTGTGATCTCCATTGGGCAGTGCCATCCTAATGTCCCTGCTACTTACAGGACCTGCTGGGCAAAGAAAGGAAACTCTGAGACACAGTAGATCACTGGGTAAATCATGTCATTTTTCCAATGATTTTTACTTCTTTCTGCTTTGCACTTTCAGCTTCAAATATTATTTCTTTTTTGCATCTTTCCACCAAGTGTAACTATTGATAGATAAAACGGTTGCCAGCATGTGACTCTGGAGGCCATTAAAAGTCTCTGGAGTACATATACCACGTCTTTCACCTGGACGTGTCAGTAGCTCATGTCTATGAAAGACAAGAAGACAAGGAAAAGGGGATGAAAATAAATAAGGCAAGACAGCATATTTCTGACTATGACAATATTCAATATTGGGAAAAGCCAGACTCAGCAATGCCTAACTATTAATAAAGCTACTTGACAATAACGAAATATTTTGAGCAATTCCAAAATTTGGGGCATAAATGGATAGGGACATTTCAAGGGCATACATGAATTAGACAAACCTCTCATGGGAATTTTGCTTGCACACAGCAGACAACATCTTGAGCTATTTGGGATAAGACACACAGAGCCAGGTACCTCAAATTCCCTTAGGAAATGGATTATTGAAGACCACAGTACCCATGGAAGAGATTCCAAAACCCTAACTTCTCTTCCTACAATTCAGGTCCCCAAAGGATTGTCAAAGTTGTATTGGGATAAGAAACTTCTGCCATTTTAAAAGGGGCCCTAACAGAGGGAGACATGTTGACATGGCGGGGACATTCTGGGGGAGCAAGCTCCCCAAGGAGATGGAAAGCTCCAGAAAAATTTAGACTAACAATTCTTTTAGTCCCTAAAACGACGAGAGCAAGGCAGTAGTGAGACAATCCAGACATTTTTCTCCAAAATCAAGTCTGAGGGTTGCATAGCAGAGTTAAAGGATTACTTACCAATTGTTCCAGCCCTGCCTGAATCTGTGTCAACTCTGGTAACGGGTTCGTTCTTCCATCCTTCCTTGCCAACAAGATACCTATTCTGTTTGTAGGCTCAGTAGAAATCTTCCTAGAAGTGGGGTTGCCTGTACTTCATACGGAACTTTATTGACTCCTGTATGAAGCAATTTAACTGAAATTGCCAACTTCGTGGGGAGAACAATGGTCCTTCAGTCACAATGGTTCCCAAATACACTCTTGCTGACATACCTCCAGATGGACACATTGTAGACTGAGATATATACTAGATCAGGCCTGAAAATCCTTGATTTGTAGCCCCAAATCTTTAGGGCCAAAACTCTGTTTTGAGTAGTTAACATGCATGTGTTTCCAGTTTGCAAGGACATTGATGTTACAACTCTTTCACGTCACCACCCTGACCAGCAACCAACTTGTCCTGAAGTGACCGTATCACTTCAAGGCCTGTTCAGGGAGCCGTGGGAAGCCAATGCCTCTCATTCGATAGATGTTCCGTACTGTCAAAGGAAGCCTGTGGCCCCACGCTCCCAGTTTTTCCTCACTCTTGCAAATTATAGGCATATTAATCCCACCTCAGGCGACCCATTATCACACAAACATCATTCTTCAAAGCCTTCTTCTTTCCCCTCCTTTAAGGTATCTCAGGAAAATGTCAACATCTTTCTCTTTTTTTGTTTGTTTGTTTGTTTTGATATTCTTGTCTCCTTTTCTTCTACTTTTTTAGCTTAGAAAATGCTTAATCACAAATGTTGAGTCAATATATTTATATGCTGATAATCCATTATACCTTTTCGTAGATAAACTCGTCAATGAAAACACGACATTACCACCTCCTGAAACAGTCAGCAATGAAGAAGAAGGTAAAGAACCTATTGAAAAAACTATTCACAGTATTAAAGTGACAACACTGTAGTCAGACCTGGAGCATATCATTATATGACTTAAAAATTTTACTTTCATTAATCTGAGTATTTTGTAAAGTAATAACATGCTTAAAGAATTTGTACTACTACAATTTAAAGCCACTCTAAAATCTTTTAAATGGTAAAAAAAAAAATCTAAGACTCAATTTTCAGATTTACTTGACAAGTGATAGGAAGTGAGCTCTTTTTAAAATACAACTTTATTTTAGTAAAATGTATTACATTTATATTTATATTAAATATATTTTTATCTAAAATATCATGTGTGTATAAATATATATTTATATAAATATATTTAATACATTTTAATATAATTTTAAAATAATGATATAACAATCACATGCTTGAGAAATAAACTTGCCTCTGCTTAGAGTCAATTGTTGGTGTTTCCTAAGATTATCAGTGGGGGAAAGTTCAGAGTGAGAGTTTACAAAATCAAAATTATCCTTTTACTTTTTCTGACAAGAGTATTGTTCCTTATAAAATACTTGTGAAAACATAACAACCCAGGATGGCTCTCCTCGAAGGTCTTGAAAGAGGAGTGGTCTAATTGAAGACAGTGGACTGTCATTACATGAAACCCTATGTTCTCCAGTTCATGCAATCCAAGTATGCTTCTCATATGATTACTCTAATATTATTCACTTTCTTGATATATTTAAATATAGAAATCTGATCATCCTGGTTGGCCCCTTCTTAAATACCTTCAGTAATTTTCTACTAGGTTTGGGGTCATAGTCTAAGTTCTTAACCAGGCATTCAAGTCTGAAATGTTCTGACCATTGAAGAACTTGCCAGTCTCATCTCTGGTCACATTCCTCACCCGCATTCTCCACTCCAGACTACCTGAAGCTCTCAGAACTTACCGAACCTGCTTATGACACCTGAGTTTGCTCACCGTGGAATGACCTCTCTCTTACATAGTTTGTCTGGCAAACAATTTCTAGTCCTCTGAGCCTATATGGGAGCATCAGCTCCCTCTCCAAGTGTTTCTGGCCTTTGGAAGTTGAATTAGATCCCTCTGTGCATACCACCTGTGCATCGCTATGAAAGCCCTCATTACCCTGCAACATAATTAACAGTGATTCTTGTCTGTCTCCCAAATTGAGAGCGTGTTCCTTGAGCATAAGACCTTGTTCATTTCTGTAACTTTAATGCCAACCACAGGGTCTGGCACATGATAGGAACTCAAGGTCTAACTTTTAGATGACTAAAGTAACAAATGAATGAATGTTCTATGAAAAATTTCCTGAAGCCGGGGCTTCCCTGGTGGCGCAGTGGTTGAGAGTCCGCCTGCCAATGCAGGCGACGCGGGTTCGTGCCCCAGTCCGGGAGGATCTCACATGCCACGGAGCGCCTGGGCCCGTGAGCCATGGCCGCTGAGCCTGCGCATCCAGAGCCTGCGCTCTGCAAGGGGAGAGGCCACAACAGTGAGAGGCCCGCGTACCGCACCAAAAAAAACCAAATTTACTGACGCCAAATTACCTTATGTTGTTATCATGTTCTATTTTGTTTTCTAAACAGAACCAATCCAGAGTCCACGTGAGACTGCATTTTGGAAAATGTTAGCTGAAGGTACGCTCATAGTAGTTGGGTTGCTGGGAAAATGTTTTGGTTTTCTAAAGTCTTCTGTAAGAAAGCCAAGATCAGTGTAAATTGTTCTAATACTGAGAATTAATAAGTCAACATTTTGCTGCCATCATCACATGTAATAGCAAATGTAAAACAAACCCAGAAAGCTGATCAGTGTCACACATTTTCTGATTCTCTCCCCAAAACTGTTATTTTCCTACAAGTGTTGCAATCTAGTCATTTAATTTATGATTAAAAATGTTAAATAAGGCTCTTGCTCAGTATAATCCCTCTTTGTATTTGGAGCAGTATGCACATGGAGAGGCGTGAATGAATGCAAATTATATATCAAAATATATGCATGCATAAAAGTAATATATAATCATAAATGTACAGTCATGCATGTATAAATGTAACATGCATAGCATTTGTATGTATGCATGTATAAATGTAACATGCATATCATCTATGTATGCAGACATGTATAAATATAATTCATGTATCACACACATACAAGCATGTGTTATAAATGTGAAATACATACCATATTCAATGGATCCTAACTTGCAGATTCTGTATTTGTGAATTTACCTGTATCTAAAATTTATCTGGAACCCTCCACTTGCAGAACTTTCACAGTCATTTGTGGACACACACAGAGTAGCAAAAAAAATTTAATTGCTTGATGGTCTTGTTCCTAGCTGAGGTATAACAAAGGACTCCTTTTTTCAGCTCTCATGCTTTAAACAAGTTCCTTTTTTTGTGGTCTACTTAGTGCTAGATGTTTCGCCCTTTTGTGCTTTCTGTTGGCAATTTTGCTATTTTAAATGCCCCCCAAGTATAGTAGTACAATGCTGTTTAATGTTCCTAAACACAAGAAGGCTGTGGTGTACCTCAGGAGAAAAATGTGTGTATTATATAAGCTTCATGTAGGTGTGAGTTATAATGCTGTTGATTGTGAGCTCAGTGTTGATGAATCAGCAGTATATACTAAATAAAGTGTCTCTAAACAGAAACACACACATAAAACAAGGTTAGATATTCATTGGTTGATGAAAATGTAGTGACCAGAGGCTCATAGGAACCTAAGCCTGTATTTCCCTTAGGAACAATGATGGTTCAGTATTCATTGATTCAGTGCTCACATAGCTTAACTGCCATGACTACCATGAACAATGAGAATAAGCTGTATACACACACAAAAGTAAGTGAATTTTGTTTACCATAACACCAATTTATTGTTTAAACAGCTATACAGGCAGACACCAATGAGGACAACCAACGAGATGAAGCTTTTCAGCCAATTCCAAGTAAGAACAAAATACTTCAATTAAAGGGATACATAAATACTTTCACACATTGTAGTGTCTACATGGTGATACTGTTTTCCTCAGTAAGGTATAGAATATGTAAGAAGGTAGCATGGTGGCTGACATCATACCAGAGAGGACATTTACAGTTGTAGGAAAGTTATGTTTCCTAAACAGTGTTCTTCAGTGACCACATTACAGATGACTATTTCCATCTCCCTGTTTTGTAACTTATATTCCTGAAACAGTAAACCAAATGAAGGAGTAGGCAAGTGAACAATATTTAGGATGCAGTTGTCTTAAATTGACAGACATTTTTAGAGCGGTTTTAAGCTTATAGAAAAATTGAGTAGAAAGTACAGAGTTCTCATATATTCCCCCTGCTCAGTTTCCCCTGGTATTAATATCTTCCATTCGTGTGGTGCATTTTTTTAACAATTTATGAGCCAATATTGATACATTGCTATTAACTAAACTTCATAGTTTACATTAGGGTCCACCCTTTGTGTTGTACAATTCTACGGGATTTTGACAAATGCATAATGTCTTGTGTCCACCATTACAATCATACCGAGTAGCTTCATTGACCTAAAAATCCCCTACAACCTACTTAGCCATCCCTCCCTTGCCCAACCCTTGGCAACTACTGATCTTTTCACTGTCTCTATAGTTTTGCCTTTTCCAGAAGGTCAAATCATTGGAAATATACAGTATGTATCCTTTTCAGATTGGCTTCTTTTGCTTAGTAGTATGCATTTAAGATTAAATATAGAAATCTGATGATCGTGGTTGGCCCCTTCTTAAATACCTTCAGTAATTTTCTACTAGGTTTGGGGTCATAGTCTAAGTTCTTAACCAGGCATTCAAGTCTGAAATGATCTGACCATTGAAGAACTTGCCAGTCTCATCTCTGGTCACATTCCTCACCCACATTCTCCACTCCAGACTACCTGAAGCTCTCAGAACTTACCGAACCTGCTTATGACACCTGAGTTTGCTCACCGTGGAATGACCTCTCTCTTACATAGTTTGTCTGGCAAACAATTTCTAGTCCTCTGAGCCTATATGGGAGCATCAGCTCCCTCTCCAAGTGTTTCTGGCCTTTGGAAGTTGAATTAGATCCCTCTGTGCATACCACCTGTGCATCGCTATGAAAGCCCTCATTACCCTGCAACATAATTAACAGTGATTCTTGTCTGTCTCCCAAATTGAGAGCGTGTTCCTTGAGCATAAGACCTTGTTCATTTCTGTAACTTTAATGCCAACCACAGGGTCTGGCACATGATAGGAACTCAAGGTCTAACTTTTAGATGACTAAAGTAACAAATGAATGAATGTTCTATGAAAAATTTCCTGAAGCCGGGGCTTCCCTGGTGGCGCAGTGGTTGAGAGTCCGCCTGCCAATGCAGGTGACGCGGGTTCGTGCCCCAGTCCGGGAGGATCTCACATGCCACGGAGCGCCTGGGCCCGTGAGCCATGGCCGCTGATCCTGCGCATCCAGAGCCTGCGCTCTGCAACGGGAGAGGCCACAACAGTGAGAGGCCCACTTACCGGAAAAAAAAAAAATCATTACAGTTAAGATAGCCCATGAACCAGAATTTGCAGGGCATCTGGATCGAAGTTTGGTGTCTGATTAGTTTTTTAGGAGATACCTTGTGCTCATCCAAAAGAATATACGGTATTGTAAATGCTTTGAAAACCAAAAAGGTCTGTTCTCATCTTTCAATCGGCAATATTAATTGTTCTTTAAAATCTAGGAACCAAAAATATACATTACCTCATGAAAACATAACTCTTAATTTTCAAAGAAAATCTGATAGTGGTTTATGAAAAAAAAAAAAAACACCTCAAAACTGTTGTAGGACCACAGATAAAGACATCAGACTGAGTCACAAAGCTTTTGGGAATTCATCCCCAGCATTGTGATCTCCATTGGGCAGTGCCATCCTAATGTCCCTGCTACTTACAGGACCTGCTGGGCAAAGAAAGGAAACTCTGAGACACAGTAGATCACTGGGTAAATCATGTCATTTTTCCAATGATTTTTACTTCTTTCTGCTTTGCACTTTCAGCTTCAAATATTATTTCTTTTTTGCATCTTTCCACCAAGTGTAACTATTGATAGATAAAACGGTTGCCAGCATGTGACTCTGGAGGCCATTAAAAGTCTCTAGAGTACATATACCACGTCTTTCACCTGGACGTGTCAATAGCTCATGTCTATGAAAGACAAGAAGACAAGGAAAAGGGGATGAAAATAAATAAGGCAAGACAGCATATTTCTGACTATGACAATATTCAATATTGGGAAAAGCCAGACTCAGCAATGCCTAACTATTAATAAAGCTACTTGACAATAACGAAATATTTTGAGCAATTCCAAAATTTGGGGCATAAATGGATGGGGACATTTCAAGGGCATACGTGAATTAGACAAACCTCTCATGGGAATTTTGCTTGCACACAGCAGACAACATCTTGAGCTATTTGGGATAAGACACACAGAGCCAGGTACCTCAAATTCCCTTAGGAAATGGATTATTGAAGACCACAGTACCCATGGAAGAGATTCCAAAACCCTAACTTCTCTTCTTACAATTCAGGTCCCCAAAGGATTGTCAAAGTTGTATTGGGATAAGAAACTTCTGCCATTTTAAAAGGGGCCCTAACAGAGGGAGACATGTTGACATGGCGGGGACATTCTGGGGGAGCAAGCTCCCCAAGGAGATGGAAAGCTCCAGAAAAATTTTGACTAGCAATTCTTTTAGTCCCTAAAACGACGAGAGCAAGGCAGTAGTGAGACAATCCAGACATTTTTCTCCAAAATCAAGTCTGAGGGTTGCATAGCAGAGTTAAAGGATTACTTACCAATTGTTCCAGCCCTGCCTGAATCTGTGTCAACTCTGGTAACGGGTTCGTTTTTCCATCCTTCCTTGCCAACAAGATACCTATTCTGTTTGTAGGCTCAGTAGAAATCTTCCTAGAAGTGGGGTTGCCTGTACTTCATACGGAATTTTATTGACTCCTGTATGAAGCAATTTAACTGAAATTGCCAACTTCGTGGGGAGAACAATGGTCCTTCAGTCACAATGGTTCCCAAATACACTCTTGCTGACATACCTCCAGATGGACACATTGTAGACTGAGATATATACTAGATCAGGCCTGAAAATCCTTGATTTGTAGCCCCAAATCTTTAGGGCCAAAACTCTGTTTTGAGTAGTTAACATGCATGTGTTTCCAGTTTGCAAGGACATTGATGTTACAACTCTTTCACGTCACCACCCTGACCAGCAACCAACTTCTCCTGAAGTGACATTATCACTTCAAGGCCTGTTCAGGGAGCCGTGGGAAGCCAATGCCTCTCATTCGATAGATGTTCCGTACTGTCAAAGGAAGCCTGTGGCCCCACGCTCCCAGTTTTTCCTCACTCTTGCAAATTATAGGCATATTAATCCCACCTCAGGCGACCCATTATCACACAAACATCATTCTTCAAAGCCTTCTTCTTTCCCCTCCTTTAAGGTATCTCAGGAAAATGTCAACATCTTTCTCTTTTTTTGTTTGTTTGTTTGTTTTGATATTCTTGTCTCCTTTTCTTCTACTTTTTTAGCTTAGAAAATGCTTAATCACAAATGTTGAGTCAATATATTTATATGCTGATAATCCATTATACCTTTTCGTAGATAAACTCGTCAATGAAAACACGACATTACCACCTCCTGAAACAGTCAGCAATGAAGCAGAAGGTAAAGAACCTATTGAAAAAACTATTCACAGTATTAAAGTGACAACACTGTAGTCAGACCTGGAGCATATCATTATATGACTTAAAAATTTTACTTTCATTAATCTGAGTATTTCGTAAAGTAATAGCATGCTTAAAGAATTTGTACTACTACAATTTAAAGCCACTCTAAAATCTTTTAAATGGTAAAAAAAAAAATCTAAGACTCAATTTTCAGATTTACTTGACAAGTGATAGGAAGTGAGCTCTTTTTACAATACAACTTTATTTTAGTAAAATGTATTACATTTATATTTATATTAAATATATATTTATCTAAAATATCATGTGTGTATAAATATATATTTATATAAATATATTTAATACATTTTAATATAATTTTAAAATAATGATATAACAATCACATGCTTGAGAAATAAACTTGCCTCTGCTTAGAGTCATTTGTTGGTGTTTCCTAAGATTATCAGTGGGGGAAAGTTCAGAGTGAGAGTTTACAAAATCAAAATTATCCTTTTACTTTTTCTGACAAGAGTATTGTTCCTTATAAAATACTTGTGAAAACATAACAACCCAGGATGGCTCTCCTCGAAGGTCTTGAAAGAGGAGTGGTCTAATTGAAGACAGTGGACTGTCATTACATGAAACCCTATGTTCTCCAGTTCATGCAATTCAAGTATGCTTCTCATATGATTACTCTAATATTATTCACTTTCTTGATATATTTAAATATAGAAATCTGATCATCCTGGTTGGCCCCTTCTTAAATACCTTCAGTAATTTTCTACTAGGTTTGGGGTCATAGTCTAAGTTCTTAACCAGGCATTCAAGTCTGAAATGATCTGACCATTGAAGAGCTTGCCAGTCTCATCTCTGGTCACATTCCTCACCCACATTCTCCACTCCAGACTACCTGAAGCTCTCAGAACTTACCGAACCTGCTTATGACACCTGAGTTTGCTCACCGTGGAATGACCTCTCTCTTACATAGTTTGTCTGGCAAACAATTTCTAGTCCTCTGAGCCTATATGGGAGCATCAGCTCCCTCTCCAAGTGTTTCTGGCCTTTGGAAGTTGAATTAGATCCCTCTGTGCATACCACCTGTGCATCGCTATGAAAGCCCTCATTACCCTGCAACATAATTAACAGTGATTCTTGTCTGTCTCCCAAATTGAGAGCGTGTTCCTTGAGCATAAGACCTTGTTCATTTCTGTAACTTTAATGCCAACCACAGGGTCTGGCACATGATAGGAACTCAAGGTCTAACTTTTAGATGACTAAAGTAACAAATGAATGAATGTTCTATCAAAAATTTCCTGAAGCCGGGGCTTCCCTGGTGGCGCAGTGGTTGAGAGTCCGCCTGCCAATGCAGGCGACGCGGGTTCGTGCCCCAGTCCGGGAGGATCTCACATGCCACGGAGCACCTGGGCCCGTGAGCCATGGCCGCTGATCCTGCGCATCCAGAGCCTGCGCTCTGCAACGGGAGAGGCCACAACAGTGAGAGGCCCGCTTACCGGAAAAAAAAAAAATCATTACAGTTAAGATAGCCCATGAACCAGAATTTGCAGGGCATCTGGATCGAAGTTTGGTGTCTGATTAGTTTTTTAGGAGATACCTTGTGCTCATCCAAAAGAATATACGGTATTGTAAATGCTTTGAAAACCAAAAAGGTCTGTTCTCATCTTTCAATCGGCAATATTAATTGTTCTTTAAAATCTAGGAACCCAAAATATACATTACCTCATGAAAACATAACTCTTAATTTTCAAAGAAAATCTGATAGTGGTTTATGAAAAAAAAAAAACACCTCAAAACTGTTGTAGGACCAAAGATAAAGACATCAGACTGAGTCACAAAGCTTTTGGGAATTCATCCCCAGCATTGTGATCTCCATTGGGCAGTGCCATCCTAATGTCCCTGCTACTTACAGGACCTGCTGGGCAAAGAAAGGAAACTCTGAGACACAGTAGATCACTGGGTAAATCATGTCATTTTTCCAATGATTTTTACTTCTTTCTGCTTTGCACTTTCAGCTTCAAATATTATTTCTTTTTTGCATCTTTCCACCAAGTGTAACTATTGATAGATAAAACGGTTGCCAGCATGTGACTCTGGAGGCCATTAAAAGTCTCTAAAGTACATATACCACGTCTTTCACCTGGACGTGTCAGTAGCTCATGTCTATGAAAGACAAGAAGACAAGGAAAAGGGGATGAAAATAAATAAGGCAAGACAGCATATTTCTGACTATGACAATATTCAATATTGGGAAAAGCCAGACTCAGCAATGCCTAACTATTAATAAAGCTACTTGACAATAACGAAATATTTTGAGCAATTCCAAAATTTGGGGCATAAATGGATAGGGACATTTCAAGGGCATACATGAATTAGACAAACCTCTCATGGGAATTTTGCTTGCACACAGCAGACAACATCTTGAGCTATTTGGGATAAGACACACAGAGCCAGGTACCTCAAATTCCCTTAGGAAATGGATTATTGAAGACCACAGTACCCATGGAAGAGATTCCAAAACCCTAACTTCTCTTCCTACAATTCAGGTCCCCAAAGGATTGTCAAAGTTGTATTGGGATAAGAAACTTCTGCCATTTTAAAAGGGGCCCTAACAGAGGGAGACATGTTGACATGGCGGGGACATTCTGGGGGAGCAAGCTCCCCAAGGAGATGGAAAGCTCCAGAAAAATTTAGACTAACAATTCTTTTAGTCCCTAAAACGACGAGAGCAAGGCAGTAGTGAGACAATCCAGACATTTTTCTCCAAAATCAAGTCTGAGGGTTGCATAGCAGAGTTAAAGGATTACTTACCAATTGTTCCAGCCCTGCCTGAATCTGTGTCAACTCTGGTAACGGGTTCGTTCTTCCATCCTTCCTTGCCAACAAGATACCTATTCTGTTTGTAGGCTCAGTAGAAATCTTCCTAGAAGTGGGGTTGCCTGTACTTCATACGGAACTTTATTGACTCCTGTATGAAGCAATTTAACTGAAATTGCCAACTTCGTGGGGAGAACAATGGTCCTTCAGTCACAATGGTTCCCAAATACACTCTTGCTGACATACCTCCAGACGGACACATTGTAGACTGAGATATATACTAGATCAGGCCTGAAAATCCTTGATTTGTAGCCCCAAATCTTTAGGGCCAAAACTCTGTTTTGAGTAGTTAACATGCATGTGTTTCCAGTTTGCAAGGACATTGATGTTACAACTCTTTCACGTCACCACCCTGACCAGCAAGCAACTTGTCCTGAAGTGACAGTATCACTTCAAGGCCTGTTCAGGGAGCCGTGGGAAGCCAATGCCTCTCATTCGATAGATGTTCCGTACTGTCAAAGGAAGCCTGTGGCCCCACGCTGCCAGTTTTTCCTCACTCTTGCAAATTATAGGCATATTAATCCCACCTCAGGCGACCCATTATCACACAAACATCATTCTTCAAAGCCTTCTTCCTTCCCCTCCTTTAAGGTATCTCAGGAAAATGTCAACATCTTTCTCTTTTTTTGTTTGTTTTGATATTCTTGTCTCCTTTTCTTCTATTTTTTAGCTTAAAAAATGCTTAATCACAAATGTTGAGTCAATATATTTATATGCTGATAATCCATTATGCCTTTTCGTAGATAAACTCGTCAATGAAAACACGACATTACCACCTCCTGAAACAGTCAGCAATGAAGAAGAAGGTAAAGAACCTATTGAAAAAACTATTCACAGTATTAAAGTTACAACACTGTAGTCAGACCTGGAGCATATCATTATATGACTTAAAAATTTTACTTTCATTAATCTGAGTATTTCGTAAAGTAATAACATGCTTAAAGAATTTGTACTACTACAATTTAAAGCCACTCTAAAATCCTTTAAATGGTAAAAAAAAAATCTAAGGCTCAATTTTCAGATTTACTTGACAAGTGATAGGAAGTGAGCTCTTTTTAAAATACAACTTTATTTTAGTAAAATATATTACATTTATATTTATATTAAATATATATTTATCTAAAATATCATGTGTGTATAAACATATATTTATATAAATATATTTAATACATTTTAATATAATTTTAAAATAATGATATTACAATCACATGCTTGAGAAATAAACTTGCCTCTGCTTAGAGTCAATTGTTGGTGTTTCCTAAGATTATCAGTGGGGGAAAGTACAGAGTGAGAGTTTACAAAATCAAAATTATCCTTTTACTTTTTCTGACAAGAGTATTGTTCCTTATAAAATACTTGTGAAAACATAACAACCCAGGATGGCTCTCCTCGAAGGTCTTGAAAGAGGAGTGGTCTAATTGAAGACAGTGGACTGTCATTACATGAAACCCTATGTTCTGCAGTTCATGCAATCCAAGTATGTTTCTCATATGATTACTCTAATATTATTCACTTTCTTGATATATTTAAATATAGAAATCTGATCATCCTGGTTGGCCCCTTCTTAAATACCTTCAGTAATTTTCTACTAGGTTTGGGGTCATAGTCTAAGTTCTTAACCAGGCATTCAAGTCTGAAATGATCTGACCATTGAAGAACTTGCCAGTCTCATCTCTGGTCACATTCCTCACCCGCATTCTCCACTCCAGACTACCTGAAGCTCTCAGAACTTACCGAACCTGCTTATGACACCTGAGTTTGCTCACCGTGGAATGACCTCTCTCTTACATAGTTTGTCTGGCAAACAATTTCTAGTCCTCTGAGCCTATATGGGAGCATCAGCTCCCTCTCAAAGTGTTTCTGGCCTTTGGAAGTTGAATTAGGTCCCTCTGTGCATACCACCTGTGCATCGCTATGAAAGCCCTCATTACCCTGCAACATAATTAACAGTGATTCTTGTCTGTCTCCCAAATTGAGAGCGTGTTCCTTGAGCATAAGACCTTGTTCATTTCTGTAACTTTAATGCCAACCACAGGGTCTGGCACATGATAGGAACTCAAGGTCTAACTTTTAGAGGACTAAAGTAACAAATGAATGAATGTTCTATCAAAAATTTCCTGAAGCTGGGGCTTCCCTGGTGGCGCAGTGGTTGAGAGTCCGCCTGCCAATGCAGGTGACGCGGGTTCGTGCCCCAGTCTGGGAGGATCTCACATGCCACGGAGCGCCTGGGCCCGTGAGCCATGGCCGCTGATCCTGCTCATCCAGAGCCTGCGCTCTGCAACGGGAGAGGCCACAACAGTGAGAGTCCCGCTTACCGGAAAAAAAAAAAAAATCATTACACTTAAGATAGCGAATGAACCAGAATTTGCAGGGCATCTGGATCGAAGTTTGGTGTCTGATTAGTTTTTTAGGAGATACCTTGTGCTCATCCAAAAGAATATACGGTATTGTAAATGCTTTGAAAACCAAAAAGGTCTGTTCTCATCTTTCAATCGGCAATATTAATTGTTCTTTAAAATCTAGGAACCAAAAATATACATTACCTCATGAAAACATAACTCTTAATTTTCAAAGAAAATCTGATAGTGGTTTATGAAAAAAAAAAAAACACCTCAAAACTGTTGTAGGACCACAGATAAAGACATCAGACTGAGTCACAAAGCTTTTGGGAATTCATCCCCAGCATTGTGATCTCCATTGGGCAGTGCCATCCTAATGTCCCTGCTACTTACAGGACCTGCTGGGCAAAGAAAGGAAACTCTGAGACACAGTAGATCACTGGGTAAATCATGTCATTTTTCCAATGATTTTTACTTCTTTCTGCTTTGCACTTTCAGCTTCAAATATTATTTCTTTTTTGCATCTTTCCACCAAGTGTAACTATTGATAGATAAAACGGTTGCCAGCATGTGACTCTGGAGGCCATTAAAAGTCTCTAGAGTACATATACCACGTCTTTCACCTGGACGTGTCAATAGCTCATGTCTATGAAAGACAAGAAGACAAGGAAAAGGGGATGAAAATAAATAAGGCAAGACAGCATATTTCTGACTATGACAATATTCAATATTGGGAAAAGCCAGACTCAGCAATGCCTAACTATTAATAAAGCTACTTGACAATAACGAAATATTTTGAGCAATTCCAAAATTTGGGGCATAAATGGATAGGGACATTTCAAGGGCATACGTGAATTAGACAAACGTCTCATGGGAATTTTGCTTGCACACAGCAGACAACATCTTGAGCTATTTGGGATAAGACACACAGAGCCAGGTACCTCAAATTCCCTTAGGAAATGGATTATTGAAGACCACAGTACCCATGGAAGAGATTCCAAAACCCTAACTTCTCTTCCTACAATTCAGGTCCCCAAAGGATTGTCAAAGTTGTATTGGGATAAGAAACTTCTGCCATTTTAAAAGGGGCCCTAACAGAGGGAGACATGTTGACATGGCGGGGACATTCTGGGGGAGCAAGCTCCCCAAGGAGATGGAAAGCTCCAGAAAAATTTAGACTAACAATTCTTTTAGTCCCTAAAACGACGAGAGCAAGGCAGTAGTGAGACAATCGAGACAGTTTTCTCCAAAAGCAAGTCTGAGGGTTGCATAGCAGAGTTAAAGGATTACTTACCAATTGTTCCAGCCCTGCCTGAATCTGTGTCAACTCTGGTAACGGGTTCGTTCTTTCATCCTTCCTTGCCAACAAGATACCTATTCTGTTTGTAGGCTCAGTAGAAATCTTCCTAGAAGTGGGGTTGCCTGTACTTCATACGGAACTTTATTGACTCCTGTATGAAGCAATTTAACTGAAATTGCCAACTTCGTGGGGAGAACAATGGTCCTTCAGTCACAATGGTTCCCAAATACACTCTTGCTGACATACCTCCAGATGGACACATTGTAGACTGAGATATATACTAGATCAGGCCTGAAAATCCTTGATTTGTAGCCCCAAATCTTTAGGGCCAAAACTCTGTTTTGAGTAGTTAACATGCATGTGTTTCCAGTTTGCAAGGACATTGATGTTACAACTCTTTCACGTCACCACCCTGACCAGCAACCAACTTGTCCTGAAGTGACAGTATCACTTCAAGGCCTGTTCAGGGAGCCGTGGGAAGCCAATGCCTCTCATTCGATAGATGTTCCGTACTGTCAAAGGAAGCCTGTGGCCCCACGCTCCCAGTTTTTCCTCACTCTTGCAAATTATAGGCATATTAATCCCACCTCAGGCGACCCATTATCACACAAACATCATTCTTCAAAGCCTTCTTCCTTCCCCTCCTTTAAGGTATCTCAGGAAAATGCCAACATCTTTCTCTTTTTTTGTTTGTTTTGATATTCTTGTCTCCTTTTCTTCTATTTTTTAGCTTAAAAAATGCTTAATCACAAATGTTGAGTCAATAGATTTATATGCTGATAATCCATTATGCCTTTTCGTAGATAAACTCGTCAATGAAAACACGACTTTACCACCTCCTGAAACAGTCAGCAATGAAAAAGAAGGTAAAGAACCTATTGAAAAAACTATTCACAGTATTAAAGTTACAACACTGTAGTCAGACCTGGAGCATATCATTATATGACTTAAAAATTTTACTTTCATTAATCTGAGTATTTCGTAAAGTAATAACATGCTTAAAGAATTTCTACTACTACAATTTAAAGCCACTCTAAAATCTTTTAAATGGTAAAAAAAAAATCTAAGACTCAATTTTCAGATTTACTTGACAAGTGATAGGAAGTGAGCTCTTTTTAAAATACAACTTTATTTTAGTAAAATATATTACATTTATATTTATATTAAATATATATTTATCTAAAATATCATGTGTGTATAAATATATATTTATATAAATATATTTAATACATTTTAATATAATTTTAAAATAATGATATAACAATCACATGCTTGAGAAATAAACTTGCCTCTGCTTAGAGTCAATTGTTGGTGTTTCCTAAGATTATCAGTGGGGGAAAGTACAGAGTGAGAGTTTACAAAATCAAAATTATCCTTTTACTTTTTCTGACAAGAGTATTGTTCCTTATAAAATACTTGTGAAAACATAACAACCCAGGATGGCTCTCCTCGAAGGTCTTGAAAGAGGAGTGGTCTAATTGAAGACAGTGGACTGTCATTACATGAAACCCTATGTTCTCCAGTTCATGCAATCCAAGTATGCTTCTCATATGATTACTCTAATATTATTCACTTTCTTGATATATTTAAATATAGAAATCTGATCATCCTGGTTGGCCCCTTCTTAAATACCTTCAGTAATTTTCTACTAGGTTTGGGGTCATAGTCTAAGTTCTTAACCAGGCATTCAAGTCTGAAATGATCTGACCATTGAAGAACTTGCCAGTCTCATGTCTGGTCACATTCCTCACCCACATTCTCCACTCCAGACTACCTGAAGCTCTCAGAACTTACCGAACCTGCTTATGACACCTGAGTTTGCTCACCGTGGAATGACCTCTCTCTTACATAGTTTGTCTGGCAAACAATTTCTAGTCCTCTGAGCCTATATGGGAGCATCAGCTCCCTCTCAAAGTGTTTCTGGCCTTTGGAAGTTGAATTAGATCCCTCTGTGCATACCACCTGTGCATCGCTATGAAAGCCCTCATTACCCTGCAACATAATTAACAGTGATTCTTGTCTGTCTCCCAAATTGAGAGCGTGTTCCTTGAGCATAAGACCTTGTTCATTTCTGTAACTTTAATGCCAACCACAGGGTCTGGCACATGATAGGAACTCAAGGTCTAACTTTTAGATGACTAAAGTAACAAATGAATGAATGTTGTATGAAAAATTTCCTGAAGCCGGGGCTTCCCTGGTGGCACAGTGGTTGAGAGTCCGCCTGCCAATGCAGGTGACGCGGGTTCGTGCCCCAGTCCGGGAGGATCTCACATGCCACGGAGCGCCTGGGCCCGTGAGCCATGGCCGCTGATCCTGCGCATCCAGAGCCTGTGCTCTGCAACGGGAGAGGCCACAACAGTGAGAGGCCCGCTTACCGGAAAAAAAAAAATCATTACAGTTAAGATAGCCCATGAACCAGAATTTGCATGGCATTTGGATCGAAGTTTGGTGTCTGATTAGTTTTTTAGGTGATACCTTGTGCTCATCCAAAAGAATATACGGTATTGTAAATGCTTTGATAACCAAAAAGGTCTGTTCTCATCTTTCAATCGGCAATATTAATTGTTCTTTAAAATCTAGGAACCAAAAATATACATTACCTCATGAAAACATAACTCTTAATTTTCAAAGAAAATCTGATAGTGGTTTATGAAAAAAAAAAAAAACACCTCAAAACTGTTGTAGGACCACAGATAAAGACATCAGACTGAGTCACAAAGCTTTTGGGAATTCATCCCCAGCATTGTGATCTCCATTGGGCAGTGCCATCCTAATGTCCCTGCTACTTACAGGACCTGCTGGGCAAAGAAAGGAAACTCTGAGACACAGTAGATCACTGGGTAAATCATGTCATTTTTCCAGTGATTTTTACTTCTTTCTGCTTTGCACTTTCAGCTTCAAATATTATTTCTTTTTTGCATCTTTCCACCAAGTGTAACTCTTGATAGATAAAACGGTTGCCAGCATGTGACTCTGGAGGCCATTAAAAGTCTCTAAAGTACATATACCACGTCTTTCACCTGGACGTGTCAATAGCTCATGTCTATGAAAGACAAGAAGACAAGGAAAAGGGGATGAAAATAAATAAGGCAAGACAGCATATTTCTGACTATGACAATATTCAATATTGGGAAAAGCCAGACTCAGCAATGCCTAACTATTAATAAAGCTACTTGACAATAACGAAATATTTTGAGCAATTCCAAAATTTGGGGCATAAATGGATAGGGACATTTCAAGGGCATACATGAATTAGACAAACCTCTCATGGGAATTTTGCTTGCACACAGCAGACAACATCTTGAGCTATTTGGGATAAGACACACAGAGCCAGGTACCTCAAATTCCCTTAGGAAATGGATTATTGAAGACCACAGTACCCATGGAAGAGATTCCAAAACCCTAACTTCTCTTCCTACAATTCAGGTCCCCAAAGGATTGTCAAAGTTGTATTGGGATAAGAAACTTCTGCCATTTTAAAAGGGGCCCTAACAGAGGGAGACATGTTGACATGGCGGGGACATTCTGGGGGAGCAAGCTCCCCAAGGAGATGGAAAGCTCCAGAAAAATTTTGACTAACAATTCTTTTAGTCCCTAAAACGACGAGAGCAAGGCAGTAGTGAGACCATCCAGACAGTTTTCTCCAAAAGCAAGTCTGAGGGTTGCATAGCAGAGTTAAAGGATTACTTACCAATTGTTCCAGCCCTGCCTGAATCTGTGTCAACTCTGGTAACGGGTTCGTTTTTCCATCCTTCCTTGCCAACAAGATACCTATTCTGTTTGTAGGCTCAGTAGAAATCTTCCTAGAAGTGGGGTTGCCTGTACTTCATACGGAACTTTATTGACTCCTGTATGAAGCAATTTAACTGAAATTGCCAACTTCGTGGGGAGAACAATGGTCCTTCAGTCACAATGGTTCCCAAATACACTCTTGCTGACATACCTCCAGATGGACACATTGTAGACTGAGATATATACTAAATCAGGCCTGAAAATCCTTGATTTGTAGCCCCAAATCTTTAGGGCCAAAACTCTGTTTTGAGTAGTTAACATGCATGTGTTTCCAGTTTGCAAGGACATTGATGTTACAACTCTTTCACGTCACCACCCTGACCAGCAAGCAACTTGTCCTGAAGTGACCGTATCACTTCAAGGCCTGTTCAGGGAGCCGTGGGAAGCCAATGCCTCTCATTCGATAGATGTTCCGTACTGTCAAAGGAAGCCTGTGGCCCCACGCTCCCAGTTTTTCCTCACTCTTGCAAATTATAGGCATATTAATCCCACCTCAGGCGACCCATTATCACACAAACATCATTCTTCAAAGCCTTCTTCTTTCCCCTCCTTTAAGGTATCTCAGGAAAATGTCAACATGTCTCTCTTTGGGTTTTTTTTGTTGTTGTTTTGATATTTTTGTCTCCTTTTCTTCTACTTTTTTAGCTTAAAAAATGCTTAATCACAAATGTTGAGTCAATATATTTATATGCTGATAATCCATTATGCCTTTTCGTAGATAAACTCGTCAATGAAAACACGACATTACCACCTCCTGAAACAGTCAGCAATGAAGAAGAAGGTAAAGAACCTACTGAAAAAACTATTCACAGTATTAAAGTTACAACACTGTAGTCAGACCTGGAGCATATCATTATATGACTTAAAAATTTTACTTTCATTAATCTGAGTATTTCGTAAAGTAATAACATGCTTAAAGAATTTGTACTACTACAATTTAAAGCCACTCTAAAATCTTTTAAATGGTAAAAAAAAATCTAAGACTCAATTTTCAGATTTACTTGACAAGTGATAGGAAGTGAGCTCTTTTTAAAATACAACTTTATTTTAGTAAAATGTATTACATTTACATTTATATTACATACATATTTACCTAAAATATCATGTGTGTATAAATATATATTTATATAAATATATTTAATACATTTTAATATAATTTTAAAATAGTGATATAACAATCACATGCTTGAGAAATAAACTTGCCTGTGCTTAGAGTCAATTGTTGGTGTTTCCTAAGATTATCAGTGGGGGAAAGTTCAGAGTGAGAGTTTACAAAATCAAAATTATCCTTTTACTTTTTCT
The DNA here is from genome assembly GCF_964165515.1 of Mesoplodon bidens. Classification (NCBI taxonomy): domain Eukaryota; kingdom Metazoa; phylum Chordata; class Mammalia; order Artiodactyla; family Ziphiidae; genus Mesoplodon; species Mesoplodon bidens. The sequence goes on from NC_138162.1 coordinate 52,915,784, forward strand.
GACAAGAGTATTGTTCCTTATAAAATACTTGTGAAAACATAACAACCCAGGATGGCTCTCCTCGAAGGTCTTGAAAGAGGAGTGGTCTAATTGAAGACAGTGGACTGTCATTACATGAAACCCTATGTTCTCCAGTTCATGCAATCCAAGTATGCTTCTCATATGATTACTCTAATATTATTCACTTTCTTGATATATTTAAATATAGAAATCTGATCATCCTGGTTGGCCCCTTCTTAAATACCTTCAGTAATTTTCTACTAGGTTTGGGGTCATAGTCTAAGTTCTTAACCAGGCATTCAAGTCTGAAATGATCTGACCATTGAAGAACTTGCTAGTCTCATGTCTGGTCACATTCCTCACCCACATTCTCCACTCCAGACTACCTGAAGCTCTCAGAACTTACCGAACCTGCTTATGACACCTGAGTTTGCTCACCGTGGAATGACCTCTCTCTTACATAGTTTGTCTGGCAATCAATTTCTAGTCCTCTGAGCCTATATGGGAGCATCAGCTCCCTCTCAAAGTGTTTCTGGCCTTTGGAAGTTGAATTAGATCCCTCTGTGCATACCACCTGTGCATCGTTATGAAAGCCCTCATTACCCTGCAACATAATTAACAGTGATTCTTGTCTGTCTCCCAAATTGAGAGCGTGTTCCTTGAGCATAAGACCTTGTTCATTTCTGTAACTTTAATGCCAACCACAGGGTCTGGCACATGATAGGAACTCAAGGTCTAACTTTTAGATGACTAAAGTAACAAATGAATGAATGTTCTATGAAAAATTTCCTGAAGCCGGGGCTTCCCTGGTGGCGCAGTGGTTGAGAGTCCGCCTGTCAATGCAGGCGACGTGGGTTCGTGCCCCAGTCCAGGAGGATCTCACATGCCACGGAGCGCCTGGGCCCGTGAGCCATGGCCGCTGAGCCTGCGCATCCAGAGCCTGCTCTCTGCAAGGGGAGAGGCCACAACAGTGAGAGGCCCGCGTACCGCACCAAAAAAAACCAAATTTACTGACGCCAAATTACCTTATGTTGTTATCATGTTCTATTTTGTTTTCTAAACAGAACCAATCCAGAGTCCACGTGAGACTGCATTTTGGAAAATGTTAGCTGAAGGTACGCTCATAGTAGTTGGGTTGCTGGGAAAATGTTTTGGTTTTCTAAAGTCTTCTGTAAGAAAGCCAAGATCAGTGTAAATTGTTCTAATACTGAGAATTAATAAGTCAACATTTTGCTGCCATCATCACATGTAATAGCAAATGTAAAACAAACCCAGAAAGCTGATCAGTGTCACACATTTTCTGATTCTCTCCCCAAAACTGTTATTTTCCTACAAGTGTTGCAATCTAGTCATTTAATTTATGATTAAAAATGTTAAATAAGGCTCTTGCTCAATATAATCCCTCTTTGTATTTGGAGCAGTGTGCACATGGAGAGGCATGAATGAATGCAAATTATATATCAAAATATATGCATGCATAAAAGTAATATATAATCATAAATGTACAGTCATGCATGTATAAATGTAACATGCATAGCATTTGTATGTATGCATGTATAAATGTAACATGCATATCATCTACGTATGCAGACATGTATAAATATAATTCATGTATCACACACATACAAGCATGTGTTATAAATGTGAAATACATACCATATTCAATGGATCCTAACTTGCAGATTCTGTATTTGTGAATTTACCTGTATCTAAAATTTATCTGGAACCCTCCACTTGCAGAACTTTCACAGTCATTTGTGGACACACACAGAGTAGCAAAAAAAATTTAATTGCTTGATGGTCTTGTTCCTAGCTGAGGTATAACAAAGGACTCCTTTTTTCAGCTCTCATGCTTTAAACAAGTTCCTTTTTTTGTGGTCTACTTAGTGCTAGATGTTTCGCACTTTTGTGCTTTCTGTTGGCAATTTTGCTATTTTAAATGCCCCCCAAGTATAGTAGTACAATGCTGTTTAATGTTCCTAAACACAAGAAGGCTGTGGTGTACCTCAGGAGAAAAATGTGTGTATTATATAAGCTTCATGTAGGTGTGAGTTATAATGCTGTTGACTGTGAGCTCAGTGTTGATGAATCAGCAGTATATACTAAATAAAGTGTCTCTAAACAGAAACACACACATAAAACAAGGTTAGATATTCATTGGTTGATGAAAATGTAGTGACCAGAGGCTCATAGGAACCTAAGCCTGTATTTCCCTTAGGAACAATGATGGTTCAGTATTCATTGATTCAGTGCTCACATAGCTTAACTGCCATGACTACCATGAACAATGAGAATAAGCTGTATACACACACAAAAGTAAGTGAATTTTGTTTACCATAACACCAATTTATTGTTTAAACAGCTATACAGGCAGACACCAATGAGGACAACCAACGAGATGAAGCTTTTCAGCCAATTCCAAGTAAGAACAAAATACTTCAATTAAAGGGATACATAAATACTTTCACACATTGTAGTGTCTACATGGTGATACTGTTTTCCTCAGTAAGGTATAGAATATGTAAGAAGGTAGCATGGTGGCTGACATCATACCAGAGAGGACATTTACAGTTGTAGGAAAGTTATGTTTCCTAAACAGTGTTCTTCAGTGACCACATTACAGATGACTATTTCCATCTCCCTGTTTTGTAACTTATATTCCTGAAACAGTAAACCAAATGAAGGAGTAGGCAAGTGAACAATATTTAGGATGCAGTTGTCTTAAATTGACAGACATTTTTAGAGCGGTTTTAAGCTTATAGAAAAATTGAGTAGAAAGTACAGAGTTCTCATATATTCCCCCTGCTCAGTTTCCCCTGGTATTAATATCTTCCATTCGTGTGGTGCATTTTTTTAACAATTTATGAGCCAATATTGATACATTGCTATTAACTAAAGTTCGTAGTTTACATTAGGGTCCACCCTTTGTGTTGTACAATTCTACGGGATTTTGACAAATGCATAATGTCTTGTGTCCACCATTACAATCATACCGAGTAGCTTCATTGACCTAAAAATCCCCTACAACCTACTTAGCCATCCCTCCCTTGCCCAACCCTTGGCAACTACTGATCTTTTCACTGTCTCTATAGTTTTGCCTTTTCCAGAAGGTCAAATCATTGGAAATATACAGTATGTATCCTTTTCAGATTGGCTTCTTTTGCTTAGTAGTATGCATTTAAGATTAAATATAGAAATCTGATGATCCTGGTTGGCCCCTTCTTAAATACCTTCAGTAATTTTCTACTAGGTTTGGGGTCATAGTCTAAGTTCTTAACCAGGCATTCAAGTCTGAAATGATCTGACCATTGAAGAACTTGCCAGTCTCATCTCTGGTCACATTCCTCACCCACATTCTCCACTCCAGACTACCTGAAGCTCTCAGAACTTACCGAACCTGCTTATGACACCTGAGTTTGCTCACCGTGGAATGACCTCTCTCTTACATAGTTTGGCGAACAATTTCTAGTCCTCTGAGCCTATATGGGAGCATCAGCTCCCTCTCCAAGTGTTTCTGGCCTTTGGAAGTTGAATTAGATCCCTCTGTGCATACCACCTGTGCATCGCTATGAAAGCCCTCATTACCCTGCAACATAATTAACAGTGATTCTTGTCTGTCTCCCAAATTGAGAGCGTGTTCCTTGAGCATAAGACCTTGTTCATTTCTGTAACTTTAATGCCAACCACAGGGTCTGGCACATGATAGGAACTCAAGGTCTAACTTTTAGATGACTAAAGTAACAAATGAATGAATGTTCTATGAAAAATTTCCTGAAGCCGGGGCTTCCCTGGTGGCGCAGTGGTTGAGAGTCCGCCTGCCAATGCAGGTGACGCGGGTTCGTGCCCCAGTCCGGGAGGATCTCACATGCCACGGAGCGCCTGGGCCCGTGAGCCATGGCCGCTGATCCTGCGCATCCAGAGCCTGTGCTCTGCAACGGGAGAGGCCACAACAGTGAGAGGCCCGCTTACCGGAAAAAAAAAAATCATTACAGTTAAGATAGCCCATGAACCAGAATTTGCATGGCATTTGGATCGAAGTTTGGTGTCTGATTAGTTTTTTAGGTGATACCTTGTGCTCATCCAAAAGAATATACGGTATTGTAAATGCTTTGATAACCAAAAAGGTCTGTTCTCATCTTTCAATCGGCAATATTAATTGTTCTTTAAAATCTAGGAACCAAAAATATACATTACCTCATGAAAACATAACTCTTAATTTTCAAAGAAAATCTGATAGTGGTTTATGAAAAAAAAAAACACCTCAAAACTGTTGTAGGACCACAGATAAAGACATCAGACTGAGTCACAAAGCTTTTGGGAATTCATCCCCAGCATTGTGATCTCCATTGGGCAGTGCCATCCTAATGTCCCTGCTACTTACAGGACCTGCTGGGCAAAGAAAGGAAACTCTGAGACACAGTAGATCACTGGGTAAATCATGTCATTTTTCCAATGATTTTTACTTCTTTCTGCTTTGCACTTTCAGCTTCAAATATTATTTCTTTTTTGCATCTTTCCACCAAGTGTAACTCTTGATAGATAAAACGGTTGCCAGCATGTGACTCTGGAGGCCATTAAAAGTCTCTAAAGTACATATACCACGTCTTTCACCTGGACGTGTCAATAGCTCATGTCTATGAAAGACAAGAAGACAAGGAAAAGGGGATGAAAATAAATAAGGCAAGACAGCATATTTCTGACTATGACAATATTCAATATTGGGAAAAGCCAGACTCAGCAATGCCTAACTATTAATAAAGCTACTTGACAATAACGAAATATTTTGAGCAATTCCAAAATTTGGGGCATAAATGGATAGGGACATTTCAAGGGCATACATGAATTAGACAAACCTCTCATGGGAATTTTGCTTGCACACAGCAGACAACATCTTGAGCTATTTGGGATAAGACACACAGAGCCAGGTACCTCAAATTCCCTTAGGAAATGGATTATTGAAGACCACAGTACCCATGGAAGAGATTCCAAAACCCTAACTTCTCTTCCTACAATTCAGGTCCCCAAAGGATTGTCAAAGTTGTATTGGGATAAGAAACTTCTGCCATTTTAAAAGGGGCCCTAACAGAGGGAGACATGTTGACATGGCGGGGACATTCTGGGGGAGCAAGCTCCCCAAGGAGATGGAAAGCTCCAGAAAAATTTTGACTAACAATTCTTTTAGTCCCTAAAACGACGAGAGCAAGGCAGTAGTGAGACCATCCAGACAGTTTTCTCCAAAAGCAAGTCTGAGGGTTGCATAGCAGAGTTAAAGGATTACTTACCAATTGTTCCAGCCCTGCCTGAATCTGTGTCAACTCTGGTAACGGGTTCGTTTTTCCATCCTTCCTTGCCAACAAGATACCTATTCTGTTTGTAGGCTCAGTAGAAATCTTCCTAGAAGTGGGGTTGCCTGTACTTCATACGGAACTTTATTGACTCCTGTATGAAGCAATTTAACTGAAATTGCCAACTTCGTGGGGAGAACAATGGTCCTTCAGTCACAATGGTTCCCAAATACACTCTTGCTGACATACCTCCAGATGGACACATTGTAGACTGAGATATATACTAAATCAGGCCTGAAAATCCTTGATTTGTAGCCCCAAATCTTTAGGGCCAAAACTCTGTTTTGAGTAGTTAACATGCATGTGTTTCCAGTTTGCAAGGACATTGATGTTACAACTCTTTCACGTCACCACCCTGACCAGCAACCAACTTGTCCTGAAGTGACCGTATCACTTCAAGGCCTGTTCAGGGAGCCGTGGGAAGCCAATGCCTCTCATTCGATAGATGTTCCGTACTGTCAAAGGAAGCCTGTGGCCCCACGCTCCCAGTTTTTCCTCACTCTTGCAAATTATAGGCATATTAATCCCACCTCAGGCAACCCATTATCACACAAACATCATTCTTCAAAGCCTTCTTCTTTCCCCTCCTTTAAGGTATCTCAGGAAAATGTCAACATGTCTCTCTTTGGGTTTTTTTTGTTGTTGTTTTGATATTTTTGTCTCCTTTTCTTCTACTTTTTTAGCTTAAAAAATGCTTAATCACAAATGTTGAGTTAATATATTTATATGCTGATAATCCATTATGCCTTTTCGTAGATAAACTCGTCAATGAAAACACGACATTACCACCTCCTGAAACAGTCAGCAATGAAGAAGAAGGTAAAGAACCTATTGAAAAAACTATTCACAGTATTAAAGTTACAACACTGTAGTCAGACCTGGAGCATATCATTATATGACTTAAAAATTTTACTTTCATTAATCTGAGTATTTCGTAAAGCAATAAGATGCTTAAAGAATTTGTACTACTACAATTTAAAGCCACTCTAAAATCTTTTAAATGGTAAAAAAAAAAATCTAAGACTCAATTTTCAGATTTACTTGACAAGTGATAGGAAGTGAGCTCTTTTTAAAATACTTTATTTTAGTAAAATGTATTACATTTATATTTATATTAAATATATATTTATCTAAAATATCATGTGTGTATAAATATATATTTATATAAATATATTTAATACATTTTAATATAGTTTTAAAATAATGTTATAACAATCACATGCTTGAGAAATAAACTTGCCTCTGCTTAGAGTCAATTGTTGGTGTTTCCTAAGATTATCAGTGGGGGAAAGTTCAGAGTGAGAGTTTACAAAATCAAAATTATCCTTTTACTTTTTCTGACAAGAGTATTGTTCCTTATAAAACACTTGTGAAAACATAACAACCCAGGATGGCTCTCCTCGAAGGTCTTGAAAGAGGAGTGGTCTAATTGAAGACAGTGGACTGTCATTACATGAAACCCTATGTTCTCCAGTTCATGCAATCCAAGTATGTTTCTCATATGATTACTCTAATATTATTCACTTTCTTGATATATTTAAATATAGAAATCTGAACATCCTGGTTGGCCCCTTCTTAAATACCTTCAGTAATTTTCTACTCGGTTTGGGGTCATAGTCTAAGTTCTTAACCAGGCATTCAAGTCTGAAATGATCTGACCATTGAAGAACTTGCCAGTCTCATCTCTGGTCACATTCCTCACCCACATTCTCCACTCCAGACTACCTGAAGCTCTCAGAACTTACCGAACCTGCTTATGACACCTGAGTTTGCTCACCGTGGAATGACCTCTCTCCTACATAGTTTGTCTGGCAAACAATTTCTAGTCCTCTGAGCCTATATGGGAGCATCAGCTCCCTCTCAAAGTGTTTCTGGCCTTTGGAAGTTGAATTAGATCCCTCTGTGCATACCACCTGTGCATCGCTATGAAAGCCCTCATTACCCTGCAACATAATTAACAGTGATGCTTGTCTGTCTCCCAAATTGAGAGCTTGTTCCTTGAGCATAAGACCTTGTTCATTTCTGTAACTTTAATGCCAACCACAGGGTCTGGCACATGATAGGAACTCAAGGTCTAACTTTTAGAGGACTAAAGTAACAAATGAATGAATGTTCTATGAAAAATTTCCTGAAGCCGGGGCTTCCCTGGTGGCGCAGTGGTTGAGAGTCCGCCTGCCAATGCAGGCGACGCGGGTTCGTGCCCCAGTCCGGGAGGATCTCACATGCCACGGAGCGCCTGGGCCCGTGAGCCATGGCCGCTGAGGCTGCGCATCCAGAGCCTGCGCTCTGCAACGGGAGAGGCCACAACAGTGAGAGGCCCGCATACCGGAAAAAAAAAAATCATTACACTTAAGATAGCGAATGAACCAGAATTTGCAGGGCATTTGGATCGAAGTTTGGTGTCTGATTAGTTTTTTAGGAGATACCTTGTGCTCATCCAAAAGAATATACGGTATTGTAAATGCTTTGAAAACCAAAAAGGTCTGTTCTCATCTTTCAATCGGCAATATTAATTGTTCTTTAAAATCTAGGAACCAAAAATATACATTACCTCATGAAAACATAACTCTTAATTTTCAAAGAAAATCTGATAGTGGTTTATGAAAAAAAAAAAAAACACCTCAAAACTGTTGTAGGACCAAAGATAAAGACATCAGACTGAGTCACAAAGCTTTTGGGAATTCATCCCCAGCATTGTGATCTCCATTGGGCAGTGCCATCCTAATGTCCCTGCTACTTACAGGACCTGCTGGGCAAAGAAAGGAAACTCTGAGACACAGTAGATCACTGGGTAAATCATGTCATTTTTCCAGTGATTTTTACTTCTTTCTGCTTTGCACTTTCAGCTTCAAATATTATTTCTTTTTTGCATCTTTCCACCAAGTGTAACTCTTGATAGATAAAACGGTTGCCAGCATGTGACTCTGGAGGCCATTAAAAGTCTCTAAAGTACATATACCACGTCTTTCACCTGGACGTGTCAATAGCTCATGTCTATGAAAGACAAGAAGACAAGGAAAAGGGGATGAAAATAAATAAGGCAAGACAGCATATTTCTGACTATGACAATATTCAATATTGGGAAAAGCCAGACTCAGCAATGCCTAACTATTAATAAAGCTACTTGACAATAACGAAATATTTTGAGCAATTCCAAAATTTGGGGCATAAATGGATAGGGACATTTCAAGGGCATACATGAATTAGACAAACCTCTCATGGGAATTTTGCTTGCACACAGCAGACAACATCTTGAGCTATTTGGGATAAGACACACAGAGCCAGGTACCTCAAATTCCCTTAGGAAATGGATTATTGAAGACCACAGTACCCATGGAAGAGATTCCAAAACCCTAACTTCTCTTCCTACAATTCAGGTCCCCAAAGGATTGTCAAAGTTGTATTGGGATAAGAAACTTCTGCCATTTTAAAAGGGGCCCTAACAGAGGGAGACATGTTGACATGGCGGGGACATTCTGGGGGAGCAAGCTCCCCAAGGAGATGGAAAGCTCCAGAAAAATTTTGACTAACAATTCTTTTAGTCCCTAAAACGACGAGAGCAAGGCAGTAGTGAGACCATCCAGACAGTTTTCTCCAAAAGCAAGTCTGAGGGTTGCATAGCAGAGTTAAAGGATTACTTACCAATTGTTCCAGCCCTGCCTGAATCTGTGTCAACTCTGGTAACGGGTTCGTTTTTCCATCCTTCCTTGCCAACAAGATACCTATTCTGTTTGTAGGCTCAGTAGAAATCTTCCTAGAAGTGGGGTTGCCTGTACTTCATACGGAACTTTATTGACTCCTGTATGAAGCAATTTAACTGAAATTGCCAACTTCGTGGGGAGAACAATGGTCCTTCAGTCACAATGGTTCCCAAATACACTCTTGCTGACATACCTCCAGATGGACACATTGTAGACTGAGATATATACTAAATCAGGCCTGAAAATCCTTGATTTGTAGCCCCAAATCTTTAGGGCCAAAACTCTGTTTTGAGTAGTTAACATGCATGTGTTTCCAGTTTGCAAGGACATTGATGTTACAACTCTTTCACGTCACCACCCTGACCAGCAACCAACTTGTCCTGAAGTGACCGTATCACTTCAAGGCCTGTTCAGGGAGCCGTGGGAAGCCAATGCCTCTCATTCGATAGATGTTCCGTACTGTCAAAGGAAGCCTGTGGCCCCACGCTCCCAGTTTTTCCTCACTCTTGCAAATTATAGGCATATTAATCCCACCTCAGGCGACCCATTATCACACAAACATCATTCTTCAAAGCCTTCTTCTTTCCCCTCCTTTAAGGTATCTCAGGAAAATGTCAACATGTCTCTCTTTGGGTTTTTTTTGTTGTTGTTTTGATATTTTTGTCTCCTTTTCTTCTACTTTTTTAGCTTAAAAAATGCTTAATCACAAATGTTGAGTCAATATATTTATATGCTGATAATCCATTATGCCTTTTCGTAGATAAACTCGTCAATGAAAACACGACATTACCACCTCCTGAAACAGTCAGCAATGAAGAAGAAGGTAAAGATCCTACTGAAAAAACTATTCACAGTATTAAAGTTACAACACTGTAGTCAGACCTGGAGCATATCATTATATGACTTAAAAATTTTACTTTCATTAATCTGAGTATTTCGTAAAGTAATAACATGCTTAAAGAATTTGTACTACTACAATTTAAAGCCACTCTAAAATCTTTTAAATGGTAAAAAAAAATCTAAGACTCAATTTTCAGATTTACTTGACAAGTGATAGGAAGTGAGCTCTTTTTAAAATACAACTTTATTTTAGTAAAATGTATTACATTTACATTTATATTACATACATATTTATCTAAAATATCATGTGTGTATAAATATATATTTATATAAATATATTTAATACATTTTAATATAATTTTAAAATAGTGATATAACAATCACATGCTTGAGAAATAAACTTGCCTGTGCTTAGAGTCAATTGTTGGTGTTTCCTAAGATTATCAGTGGGGGAAAGTTCAGAGTGAGAGTTTACAAAATCAAAATTATCCTTTTACTTTTTCTGACAAGAGTATTGTTCCTTATAAAATACTTGTGAAAACATAACAACCCAGGATGGCTCTCCTCGAAGGTCTTGAAAGAGGAGTGGTCTAATTGAAGACAGTGGACTGTCATTACATGAAACCCTATGTTCTCCAGTTCATGCAATCCAAGTATGCTTCTCATATGATTACTCTAATATTATTCACTTTCTTGATATATTTAAATATAGAAATCTGATCATCCTGGTTGGCCCCTTCTTAAATACCTTCAGTAATTTTCTACTAGGTTTGGGGTCATAGTCTAAGTTCTTAACCAGGCATTCAAGTCTGAAATGATCTGACCATTGAAGAACTTGCTAGTCTCATGTCTGGTCACATTCCTCACCCACATTCTCCACTCCAGACTACCTGAAGCTCTCAGAACTTACCGAACCTGCTTATGACACCTGAGTTTGCTCACCGTGGAATGACCTCTCTCTTACATAGTTTGTCTGGCAAACAATTTCTAGTCCTCTGAGCCTATATGGGAGCATCAGCTCCCTCTCAAAGTGTTTCTGGCCTTTGGAAGTTGAATTAGATCCCTTTGTGCATACCACCTGTGCATCGCTATGAAAGCCCTCATTACCCTGCAACATAATTAACAGTGATTCTTGTCTGTCTCCCAAATTGAGAGCGTGTTCCTTGAGCATAAGACCTTGTTCATTTCTGTAACTTTAATGCCAACCACAGGGTCTGGCACATGATAGGAACTCAAGGTCTAACTTTTAGATGACTAAAGTAACAAATGAATGAATGTTCTATGAAAAATTTCCTGAAGCCGGGGCTTCCCTGGTGGCGCAGTGGTTGAGAGTCCGCCTGTCAATGCAGGCGACGTGGGTTCGTGCCCCAGTCCGGGAGGATCTCACATGCCACGGAGCGCCTGGGCCCGTGAGCCATGGCCGCTGAGCCTGCGCATCCAGAGCCTGCTCTCTGCAAGGGGAGAGGCCACAACAGTGAGAGGCCCGCGTACCGCACCAAAAAAAACCAAATTTACTGACGCCAAATTACCTTATGTTGTTATCATGTTCTATTTTGTTTTCTAAACAGAACCAATCCAGAGTCCACGTGAGACTGCATTTTGGAAAATGTTAGCTGAAGGTACGCTCATAGTAGTTGGGTTGCTGGGAAAATGTTTTGGTTTTCTAAAGTCTTCTGTAAGAAAGCCAAGATCAGTGTAAATTGTTCTAATACTGAGAATTAATAAGTCAACATTTTGCTGCCATCATCACATGTAATAGCAAATGTAAAACAAACCCAGAAAGCTGATCAGTGTCACACATTTTCTGATTCTCTCCCCAAAACTCTTATTTTCCTACAAGTGTTGCAATCTAGTCATTTAATTTATGATTAAAAATGTTAAATAAGGCTCTTGCTCAATATAATCCCTCTTTGTATTTGGAGCAGTGTGCACATGGAGAGGCATGAATGAATGCAAATTATATATCAAAATATATGCATGCATAAAAGTAATATATAATCATAAATGTACAGTCATGCATGTATAAATGTAACATGCATAGCATTTGTATGTATGCATGTATAAATGTAACATGCATATCATCTACGTATGCAGACATGTATAAATATAATTCATGTATCACACACATACAAGCATGTGTTATAAATGTGAAATACATACCATATTCAATGGATCCTAACTTGCAGATTCTGTATTTGTGAATTTACCTGTATCTAAAATTTATCTGGAACCCTCCACTTGCAGAACTTTCACAGTCATTTGTGGACACACACAGAGTAGCAAAAAAAATTTAATTGCTTGATGGTCTTGTTCCTAGCTGAGGTATAACAAAGGACTCCTTTTTTCAGCTCTCATGCTTTAAACAAGTTCCTTTTTTTGTGGTCTACTTAGTGCTAGATGTTTCGCACTTTTGTGCTTTCTGTTGGCAATTTTGCTATTTTAAATGCCCCCCAAGTATAGTAGTACAATGCTGTTTAATGTTCCTAAACACAAGAAGGCTGTGGTGTACCTCAGGAGAAAAATGTGTGTATTATATAAGCTTCATGTAGGTGTGAGTTATAATGCTGTTGACTGTGAGCTCAGTGTTGATGAATCAGCAGTATATACTAAATAAAGTGTCTCTAAACAGAAACACACACATAAAACAAGGTTAGATATTCATTGGTTGATGAAAATGTAGTGACCAGAGGCTCATAGGAACCTAAGCCTGTATTTCCCTTAGGAACAATGATGGTTCAGTATTCATTGACTCAGTGCTCACATAGCTTAACTGCCATGACTACCATGAACAATGAGAATAAGCTGTATACACACACAAAAGTAAGTGAATTTTGTTTACCATAACACCAATTTATTGTTTAAACAGCTATACAGGCAGACACCAATGAGGACAACCAACGAGATGAAGCTTTTCAGCCAATTCCAAGTAAGAACAAAATACTTCAATTAAAGGGATACATAAATACTTTCACACATTGTAGTGTCTACATGGTGATACTGTTTTCCTCAGTAAGGTATAGAATATGTAAGAAGGTAGCATGGTGGCTGACATCATACCAGAGAGGACATTTACAGTTGTAGGAAAGTTATGTTTCCTAAACAGTGTTCTTCAGTGACCACATTACAGATGACTATTTCCATCTCCCTGTTTTGTAACTTATATTCCTGAAACAGTAAACCAAATGAAGGAGTAGGCAAGTGAACAATATTTAGGATGCAGTTGTCTTAAATTGACAGACATTTTTAGAGCGGTTTTAAGCTTATAGAAAAATTGAGTAGAAAGTACAGAGTTCTCATATATTCCCCCTGCTCAGTTTCCCCTGGTATTAATATCTTCCATTCGTGTGGTGCATTTTTTTAACAATTTATGAGCCAATATTGATACATTGCTATTAACTAAAGTTCGTAGTTTACATTAGGGTCCACCCTTTGTGTTGTACAATTCTACGGGATTTTGACAAATGCATAATGTCTTGTGTCCACCATTACAATCATACCAAGTAGCTTCATTGACCTAAAAATCCCCTACAACCTACTTAGCCATCCCTCCCTTGCCCAACCCTTGGCAACTACTGATCTTTTCACTGTCTCTATAGTTTTGCCTTTTCCAGAAGGTCAAATCATTGGAAATATACAGTATGTATCCTTTTCAGATTGGCTTCTTTTGCTTAGTAGTATGCATTTAAGATTAAATATAGAAATCTGATGATCCTGGTTGGCCCCTTCTTAAATACCTTCAGTAATTTTCTACTAGGTTTGGGGTCATAGTCTAAGTTCTTAACCAGGCATTCAAGTCTGAAATGATCTGACCATTGAAGAACTTGCCAGTCTCATCTCTGGTCACATTCCTCACCCACATTCTCCACTCCAGACTACCTGAAGCTCTCAGAACTTACCGAACCTGCTTATGACACCTGAGTTTGCTCACCGTGGAATGACCTCTCTCTTACATAGTTTGGCGAACAATTTCTAGTCCTCTGAGCCTATATGGGAGCATCAGCTCCCTCTCCAAGTGTTTCTGGCCTTTGGAAGTTGAATTAGATCCCTCTGTGCATACCACCTGTGCATCGCTATGAAAGCCCTCATTACCCTGCAACATAATTAACAGTGATTCTTGTCTGTCTCCCAAATTGAGAGCGTGTTCCTTGAGCATAAGACCTTGTTCATTTCTGTAACTTTAATGCCAACCACAGGGTCTGGCACATGATAGGAACTCAAGGTCTAACTTTTAGATGACTAAAGTAACAAATGAATGAATGTTCTATGAAAAATTTCCTGAAGCCGGGGCTTCCCTGGTGGCGCAGTGGTTGAGAGTCCGCCTGCCAATGCAGGTGACGCGGGTTCGTGCCCCAGTCCGGGAGGATCTCACATGCCACGGAGCGCCTGGGCCCGTGAGCCATGGCCGCTGATCCTGCGCATCCAGAGCCTGTGCTCTGCAACGGGAGAGGCCACAACAGTGAGAGGCCCGCTTACCGGAAAAAAAAAAATCATTACAGTTAAGATAGCCCATGAACCAGAATTTGCATGGCATTTGGATCGAAGTTTGGTGTCTGATTAGTTTTTTAGGTGATACCTTGTGCTCATCCAAAAGAATATACGGTATTGTAAATGCTTTGATAACCAAAAAGGTCTGTTCTCATCTTTCAATCGGCAATATTAATTGTTCTTTAAAATCTAGGAACCAAAAATATACATTACCTCATGAAAACATAACTCTTAATTTTCAAAGAAAATCTGATAGTGGTTTATGAAAGAAAAAAACACCTCAAAACTGTTGTAGGACCACAGATAAAGACATCAGACTGAGTCACAAAGCTTTTGGGAATTCATCCCCAGCATTGTGATCTCCATTGGGCAGTGCCATCCTAATGTCCCTGCTACTTACAGGACCTGCTGGGCAAAGAAAGGAAACTCTGAGACACAGTAGATCACTGGGTAAATCATGTCATTTTTCCAATGATTTTTACTTCTTTCTGCTTTGCACTTTCAGCTTCAAATATTATTTCTTTTTTGCATCTTTCCACCAAGTGTAACTCTTGATAGATAAAACGGTTGCCAGCATGTGACTCTGGAGGCCATTAAAAGTCTCTAAAGTACATATACCACGTCTTTCACCTGGACGTGTCAATAGCTCATGTCTATGAAAGACAAGAAGACAAGGAAAAGGGGATGAAAATAAATAAGGCAAGACAGCATATTTCTGACTATGACAATATTCAATATTGGGAAAAGCCAGACTCAGCAATGCCTAACTATTAATAAAGCTACTTGACAATAACGAAATATTTTGAGCAATTCCAAAATTTGGGGCATAAATGGATAGGGACATTTCAAGGGCATACATGAATTAGACAAACCTCTCATGGGAATTTTGCTTGCACACAGCAGACAACATCTTGAGCTATTTGGGATAAGACACACAGAGCCAGGTACCTCAAATTCCCTTAGGAAATGGATTATTGAAGACCACAGTACCCATGGAAGAGATTCCAAAACCCTAACTTCTCTTCCTACAATTCAGGTCCCCAAAGGATTGTCAAAGTTGTATTGGGATAAGAAACTTCTGCCATTTTAAAAGGGGCCCTAACAGAGGGAGACATGTTGACATGGCGGGGACATTCTGGGGGAGCAAGCTCCCCAAGGAGATGGAAAGCTCCAGAAAAATTTTGACTAACAATTCTTTTAGTCCCTAAAACGACGAGAGCAAGGCAGTAGTGAGACAATCGAGACAGTTTTCTCCAAAAGCAAGTCTGAGGGTTGCATAGCAGAGTTAAAGGATTACTTACCAATTGTTCCAGCCCTGCCTGAATCTGTGTCAACTCTGGTAACGGGTTCGTTTTTCCATCCTTCCTTGCCAACAAGATACCTATTCTGTTTGTAGGCTCAGTAGAAATCTTCCTAGAAGTGGGGTTGCCTGTACTTCATACGGAACTTTATTGACTCCTGTATGAAGCAATTTAACTGAAATTGCCAACTTCGTGGGGAGAACAATGGTCCTTCAGTCACAATGGTTCCCAAATACACTCTTGCTGACATACCTCCAGATGGACACATTGTAGACTGAGATATATACTAGATCAGGCCTGAAAATCCTTGATTTGTAGCCCCAAATCTTTAGGGCCAAAACTCTGTTTTGAGTAGTTAACATGCATGTGTTTCCAGTTTGCAAGGACATTGATGTTACAACTCTTTCACGTCACCACCCTGACCAGCAACCAACTTGTCCTGAAGTGACCGTATCACTTCAAGGCCTGTTCAGGGAGCCGTGGGAAGCCAATGCCTCTCATTCGATAGATGTTCCGTACTGTCAAAGGAAGCCTGTGGCCCCACGCTCCCAGTTTTTCCTCACTCTTGCAAATTATAGGCATATTAATCCCACCTCAGGCGACCCATTATCACACAAACATCATTCTTCAAAGCCTTCTTCCTTCCCCTCCTTTAAGGTATCTCAGGAAAATGTCAACATCTTTCTCTTTTTTTGTTTGTTTGTTTGTTTTGATATTCTTGTCTCCTTTTCTTCTACTTTTTTAGCTTAGAAAATGCTTAATCACAAATGTTGAGTCAATATATTTATATGCTGATAATCCATTATGCCTTTTCGTAGATAAACTCGTCAATGAAAACACGACATTACCACCTCCTGAAACAGTCAGCAATGAAGAAGAAGGTAAAGAACCTATTGAAAAAACTATTCACAGTATTAAAGTTACAACACTGTAGTCAGACCTGGAGCATATCATTATATGACTTAAAAATTTTACTTTCATTAATCTGAGTATTTCGTAAAGCAATAAGATGCTTAAAGAATTTGTACTACTACAATTTAAAGCCACTCTAAAATCTTTTAAATGGTAAAAAAAAAAAATCTAAGACTCAATTTTCAGATTTACTTGACAAGTGATAGGAAGTGAGCTCTTTTTAAAATACAACTTTATTTTAGTAAAATGTATTACATTTATATTTATATTAAATATATATTTATCTAAAATATCAAGTGTGTATAAATATATTTAATACATTTTAATATAATTTTAAAATAATGATATAACAATCACATGCTTGAGAAATAAACTTGCCTCTGCTTAGAGTCAATTGTTGGTGTTTCCTAAGATTATCAGTGGGGGAAAGTTCAGAGTGAGAGTTTACAAAATCAAAATTATCCTTTTACTTTTTCTGACAAGAGTATTGTTCCTTATAAAATACTTGTGAAAACATAACAACCCAGGATGGCTCTCCTCGAAGGTCTTGAAAGAGGAGTGGTCTAATTGAAGACAGTGGACTGTCATTACATGAAACCCTATGTTCTCCAGTTCATGCAATCCAAGTACGTTTCTCATATGATTACTCTAATATTATACACTTTCTTGGTATATTTAAATATAGAAATCTGATCATCCTTGTTGGCCCCTTCTTAAATACCTTCAGTAATTTTCTGCTAGGTTTGGGGTCATAGTCTAAGTTCTTAACCAGGCATTCAAGTCTGAAATGATCTGACCATTGAAGAACTTGCCAGTCTCATCTCTGGTCACATTCTTCACCCGCATTCTCCACTCCAGACTACCTGAAGCTCTCAGAACTTACCGAACCTGCTTGTGACACCTGAGTTTGCTCACCGTGGAATGACCTCTCTCTTACATAGTTTGTCTGGCAAACAATTTCTAGTCCTCTGAGCCTATATGGGAGCATCAGCTCCCTCTCAAAGTGTTTCTGGCCTTTGGAAGTTGAATTAGATCCCTCTGTGCATACCACCTGTGCATCGCTATGAAAGCCCTCATTACCCTGCAACATAATTAACAGTGATTCTTGTCTGTCTCCCAAATTGAGAGTGTGTTCCTTGAGCATTAGACCTTGTTCATTTCTGTAACTTTAATGCCAACCACAGGGTCTGGCACATGATAGGAACTCAAGGTCTAACTTTTAGATGACTAAAGTAACAAATGAATGAATGTTCTATCAAAAATTTCCTGAAGCCAGGGCTTCCCTGGTGGCGCAGTGGTTGAGAGTCCGCCTGCCAATGCAGGTGACGCGGGTTCGTTCCCCAGTCCAGGAGGATCTCACATGCCACGGAGCGCCTGGGCCCGTGAGCCATGGCTGCTGAGCCTGCGCATCCAGAGCCTATGCTCTGCAACGGGAGAGGCCACAACAGTGAGAGGCCCGCATACCGCACAAAAAAAAAAAAATTTTACTGAAGCCAAATTACCTTATTTTGTTATCATATTCTCTTTTGTTTTTTAAACAGAACCAATCCAGAGTCCACATGAGACTGCATTTTGGAAAATGTTAGCTGAAGGTACGCTTATAGTAGTTGGGTAGCTGGGAAAATGTTTTGGTTTTCTAAAGTCTTCTGTAAGAAAGCCAAGATCAGTGTAAATTGTTCTAATACTGAGAATTAATAAGTCAACATTTTGCTGCCATCATCACATGTAATAGCAAATGTAAAACAAACCCAGAAAGCTGATCAGTGTCACACATTTTCTGATTCTCTCCCCAAAACTCTTATTTTCCTACAAGTGTTGCAATCTAGTCATTTAATTTATGATTAAAAATGTTAAATAAGGCTCTTGCTCAATATAATCCCTCTTTGTATTTGGAGCAGTATGCACATGGAGAGGCATGAATGAATGCAAATTATATATCAAAATATATGCATGCATAAAAGTAATATATAATCATAAATGTACAGTCATGCATGTATAAATGTAACATGCATAGCATTTGTATGTATGCATGTATAAATGTAACATGCATATCATCTGTGTATGCAGACATGTATAAATATAATTCATGTATCACACACATACAAGCATGTGTTATAAATGTGAAATACATACCATATTCAATGGATCCTAACTTGCAGATTCTGTATTTGTGAATTTACCTGTATCTAAAATTTATCTGGAACCCTCTACTTGCAGAACGTTCACAGTCCCTTGTAGACACACACAGAGTAGCAATTTCTGTTGGCGATTTTGCTATTTTAAATGCCCCCCAAGTATAGTAGTACAATGCTGTTTAATGTTCCTAAACACAAGAAGGCTGTGGTGTACCTCAGGAGAAAAATGTGTGTATTATATAAGCTTCATGTAGGTGTGAGTTATAATGCTGTTGACTGTGAGCTCAGTGTTGATGAATCAGCAGTATATACTAAATAAAGTGTCTCTAAACAGAAACACACACATAAAACAAGGTTAGATATTCATTGGTTGATGAAAATGTAGTGACCAGAGGCTCATAGGAACCTAAGCCTGTATTTCCCTTAGGAACAATGATGGTTCAGTATTCATTGATTCAGTGCTCATATAGCTTAACTGCCATGACTACCATGAACAATGAGAATAAGCTGTATACACACACAAAAGTAAGTGAATTTTGTTTACCATAACACCAATTTATTGTTTAAACAGCTATACAGGCAGACACCAATGAGGACAACCAACGAGATGAAGCTTTTCAGCCAATTCCAAGTAAGAACAAAATACTTCAATTAAAGGGATACATAAATACTTTCACACATTGTAGTGTCTACATGGTGATACTGTTTTCCTCAGTAAGGTATAGAATATGTAAGAAGGTAGCATGGTGGCTGACATCATGCCAGAGAGGACATTTACAGTTGTAAGAAAGTTATGTTTCCTAAACAGTGTTCTTCAATGACCACATTACAGATGACTATTTCCATCTCCCTGTTTTGTAACTTATATTCCTGAAACAGTAAACCAAATGAAGGAGTAGGCAAGTGAACAATATTTAGGATGCAGTTGTCTTAAATTGACAGACATTTTTAGAGCGGTTTTAAGCTTATAGAAAAATTGAGTAGAAAGTACAGAGTTCTCATATATTCCCCCTGCTCAGTTTCCCCTGTTATTAATATCTTTCATTCGTGTGGTGCATTTTTTTAACAATTTATGAGCTAATATTGATACATTGCTATTAACTAAAGTTCGTAGTTTACATTAGGGTCCACCCTTTGTGTTGTACAATTCTACGGGATTTTGACAAATGCATAATGTCTTGTGTCCACCATTACAATCATACCGAGTAGCTTCATTGACCTAAAAATCCCCTACGATCTACTTAGCCATCCCTTCCTTGCCCAACCCTTGGCAACTACTGATCTTTTCACTGTCTCTATAGTTTTGCCTTTTCCAGAAGGTCAAATCATTGGAAACATACAGTATGTATCCTTTTCAGATTGGCTTCTTTTGCTTAGTAATATGCATTTAGGTTTCCTCCATGTCTTTTTTTTTTTTTTTTTTTTTTTTTTTTGCGGTACAAGGGCCTCTCACCGCTGTGGCCTCTCCCGTTGCAGAGCACAGGCTCCGGACGCGCAGGCTCAGTGGCCATGGCTCACGGGCCCAGCCACTCCGCGGCATGTGGGATCTTCCCGGACCGGGCACGAACCCGTGTCCCCTGCATCGGCAGGCAGACTCTCAACCACTGCGCCACCAGGGAAGCCCCCTCCATGTCTTTTTGTGCCTTGATGGTTCACTTCTGTTCATCACGGAATAATATTCCATTGTATGGATGTACCAGTTTTTTTATCCATTCACCTGTTGAAGGACGTCTTGACTCTTTCCAAATTTTGGCAATAATGAATAAAGCTGCTAGAGACATGCACGTGTAGGTTTTTGTGTAGTCATAAGTTTTCAACTCATTCGGGTAAATATCAAGGATCGTGATTGCTGAATCATGTGGTAAGACTATGTTTAGATTTGTAAGAAACTACCAAACTGTCTTCCAAAGTGGCTGTACCATTTTGTATTCCCACCAGCAAGGAATGAAAGAATTCCTGCTCCTGAATGTAGTTTTCATTCATGGATTAATTTTATTTATATGAGTGAAAGAACTCCTGACTTGATGGAAGATTTCATAATGAGGCAATATATTAATTTTCCCCAATCCTCTGTCTTTCAAAAGGGCATTGAAAAAGAAATAACATCTGATAATACATCTAAGTCCTGTCACCTCAATTCTGTACTGGATTATTTGACCAGTACAGCCACTTGCCTTTCAGTGCATCAAGAAAACAGAGTCAGTCTTCTTTGTTTAGAAAAGTGATATACAGTAATGACAAATACTTTAGAAATATTTTGTGTTTTCAAGTAATTAAAATGAGCATCACTGATTTTCTATTACATATTGAGCACATACTACACTATACATACATTATTATGTCAGCCCTCACAGCAACTCCATGAAAGTTGGTATTATCTCCATTTTACAGATGAGGAAACTGAGGCTTAGAGGAAAAAAAAGCTGTCCAAACTTGTAATTAGCTTTTCTATAATTTCCAGTGGTTAGGAATTTCAAACCCTTCTCTAGTTTTGACCACCACCTTGATAAACAAAATGTACTATAAGCACACCTATTTACAAACACCCTTTTAAGGAGTAGCAAAGCAATTCAGGAGCACAGTCCATTTTAACATAATTTGTTTATTCCCAAAATAATCTCCCTCAAAGTCAAGATATCAGTCATTGACAACTGTGCACATTTCACTCCCCTGGGCCTAGGATTGCACTTTGACAATTACAAGTTTTTTAAATATCAGAGAGTTATATATGGGAGCTTGTCATTGCTTATTACCAAAATATCATTACCTAGAAAATCATGAAAACCCTTGGAACTTTTAGGTGGGAGGAGGTTGGGGGAAAGGGGAGAAATAGCAACATGCTTATTTAAAGTCACCATTAAATGCCTATTAAGTCAGACATATATTCAGGAAGATATAAAATTTGGCAGTAAAGATATATTTTCATTACTTTAGGAAAAAGACTTTTGACGTTTCTGGATCCAGACATGATTTTTATTATATAATGTATTTTAGAAAGTTAACTAAATTTCCATTTCTTTAACATCAAGTACACTAGATTTGATCACAGTAATAAAATGTCAAATTCAGTTCTTTTTTAAAAAATAAATTTATTTATTTTATTTATTTTTGGCTGTGTTGGGTCTTCGTTGCTGCATGCGGGCTTTCTCTAGTTGCGGTGAGTGGGGGCTGCTCTTCATTGTTGTGCACGGGCTTCTCATTGCAGTGGCTTCTGTTGTGGAGCACAGGCTCTAGGCGCGTGGGCTTCAGTAGCTGTGGCATGCAGGCTCAGTAGTTGTGGCTTGCGGACTCCAGAGCTCAGGCTCAGTAGTTGTGGTGCATGGGCTTAGTTGCTCCATGACATGTGGGATCTTCCAGGACCAGGGCTTGAACCCATGTCCCTTGCATTGGCAGGCAGATTCTTAACCACTATACCACCAGGGAAGCCCGCAAATTCAGTTCTTAAGCCTTGTGGAGAAAGCATTGTAATACATCATCCTTTTAGCTTAAAAGAAAGTCAATGCATGTCCCAACAGTAGAATTGCATCTTTCTCTCTTGAAGGACTAATCCCTTGTGTGTAATTTCATCACTTTTTTTTTTTTTTTTTTGCGGTACGCGGGCCTCTCACTGTTGTGGCCTCTCCCGTTGCGGAGCACAGGCTCCGGATGCGCAGGCTCAGCGGCCATGGCTCACGGGCCCAGCCGCTCCGCGGCATATGGGATCCTCCCGGACCGGGGCACGAACCCGTATACCCTGCATCGGCAGGCGGACTCTCAACCACTGCGCCACCAGGGAGGCCCCATCACATTTTTAATAGTAATCTCTTCAGTCTTGAATTGTTATTATTATTATTATTATTCAGGGAGGAAGTCTGATACATATTTTAACATCTGGTAACCTGGGTTTGATACCAAATTTTGCCACTTATTAGCTATGTACCAAGGGCAAATCCATAAACTTCTGTGATCCTGGAAAATGGAGCAAAGGACAGCTCCCCCATGATTGCTGTGAAGGGGAAAGGTAAAAAAGTTAAGAGTACTTGGCTGTAGGGAGTGGCCTATAGCCTTCTCCTTTGCATTGCATGAGGGTAGTGGGGAGAACTCTGTGAAGACTGCGGGTGGTGAAGGCTTCTCTTCAGTTGCTTTGCGATCCTTATTCCTCCAGGAAAACATGCTGAGCAGAGTCACTCTTTCCCATTGCATTTTCTTTCTTTTCTCTCAGACTCTGATGTGAATGCTACAGATAAAGACAACCTGGCAGAAGTTAAGAAAGCCAAATTAAGGTTAATTCTGGGCATCTCGTTGACGAGCCTCTTCCTTTTTGCCATCCTCTTGGCAGTCAGTTGTACCGTGCTGTACAAAGTGAAGATAAAGAAGTAAGTCTACAGACCTCTGGAGTCTTTAAAACACGTGAGAGGAAACACCCACTCTGCTCTCTTTAGTCGAGTGCTAGGCAAACGTGACTCCCAAGTTTATAAGGTATTCATTTTGGCTCCATTTCCCCT
The DNA here is from genome assembly GCF_964165515.1 of Mesoplodon bidens. Taxonomy (NCBI): domain Eukaryota; kingdom Metazoa; phylum Chordata; class Mammalia; order Artiodactyla; family Ziphiidae; genus Mesoplodon; species Mesoplodon bidens. The sequence continues at coordinate 52,938,987 of NC_138162.1, forward strand.
ATTTGGAAAGGAGCATGGGGCTGTCTCTCAGGGAATATCCCACTTGGACTTTTTCCCAATATTTTAAATAGTCATCTAGAGATAGTAACAACCCTAGTCAATTGGAAAGGGTATAGAGAATCTAGAAATGCATTCTTTTTTAATAGCCTTGAAACAAAAGGGCTATGACCTCTGTTCTAAACAGCACATCTGTGTAGGGTCTAACATTTTTCATTCATTTTTATATAGTGTTATAATAAATAGCTAATATATTGGACAGAATTCATATATCACTTTAAGATGCTTTTCTAAGCCAAGCTGCAAACGTACACAATTAAAAACAATTTTTGATGTATGTTTTTTTTTTCAGATGTAAAAAAGCTCTTCAGTCTGGTGAAGACTCTGTCGACCCAGAGCAGGAACCTCTTTATAACTGATCCATGAGAAGGCGTATCAACACATCTTTTTCTAAGAGTACTGACAGCAGCACATTTTGGGGCACCACTTCTTCAGAATTAAGGAAATCAGACACAAGGTCAAAATCTAGGACAACGGACGTGGTTTCCACAGGCTCAGATGAGACAGGCATGAATGATGAGTCAGACTTAATTCAGAGTGAGGAACAAAGACAAACCCACTGATGAATAGACAACTTTAATTTTTTTTGTCATAAAAAATATGTTGGTGCCACTCATGTTATGATTTGGAAACTCTGTTGAGACCTTTAAATTTTCTGGTGTTTTAAAAGGAGGGCAGGGCTTCCCTGGTGGCGTAGTGGTTGAGAGTCCGCCTGCCGATGCAGGGGACACGGGTTCGTGCCCCGGTCCAGGAAGATCCCACATGCCGCAGAGCGGCTGGGCCCGTGAGCCATGGCCGCTGAGCCTGCGCTTCCGGAGCTCCGCAACGGGAGAGGCCACAAAAGTGAGGCCCGCGTAACGCAAAAAAAAAAAAAAAAAGGAGGGCATATTCGATTAAAAAATCTCTCAGCTATAAAAACCATTCAATGGAAAAAAATAGAAGGAAATAACTTAAGGTGTGGAAAACTTCATCAAGTAAAAATAATCCTGGAAAGTGACTTAAGGAAAGTATTCATTCTAGGCTGGTTCTTTTTAAAATGAGAACATTTAGTTTTTTACCTTACTTGGGGGCATTTTGAGGACTTTCAGGGTAATCACTACTAACTACGCCCCTCCCCACCACCAAAGCAAGAAAAACACACCTGTTCATGTTTTACTGGCAAAACAGGTGTGCCGTATCAAGAGACAAAACTAGCACTAGAGACTCTTAGCATTCTTCAATTGTTTCCAAGTCATCAGGGTCCTCTCATAGGACAGTAAGATTTAGGACCTTCTAAAGTATCCATAACCATTTGAGATAACATTGTTTTTCAGAAGAAAAGAAAGGAAGGAGGGATCCCAGCATGTAATTTCCTAGAGGGGGATCCATGGACCCTGAATCTTTTAGAGCTGGAGGACCCTTCCTTCTCTCTTCCCCCCAGCACCCAGGCTCTGTATGTGCTACTGGAAGAAAAGCAAACATCTCAAAGACTAATTGAAGTTATCAGTGACTTATGAACCTATCTATCCTAGGAGTATTTCAGTTTACAAAGAAGAACAATGGAATAGGGAACTGTTTCCCTTTTAGGAATCAGTTTCAACTGGAAGGATTTTAGGGACATGTACCAGGTCCTTTGTGGATATGTGTTGATGATGGGAAGGGGAAGAACTTGTCCTCCTCAATTCTCACCTACTTTATGCTAGGCACTTTGGTACATTACAGCACACTGAATTCTACTACCCTATGAAAGGCAAGTTTATTTTACAGATCAAGAAAGGAGAACTCGGGTAAGTCAGATACCTTGCCTAAGATCACCTGCTAGAGAGAAGCAAAGTTTAGATGTGCTTCACAGCTGAGGTTCTCTCCATGATCCATGAAGGTTAATAGCCAAACTTACTATAAGTCAAAGGATGTTGTTTAGGAGCAAGGTAGGCATCCACAAGGCAGGAGATTCCTTAATCCAAGGGTCCTTTCATCTCTGGGGAAATTGTTTTCCTTACCTGTAGGTTAGGTCTTTATGAACCTTCTTCCCCATGGAGGACAGACACACACTACACTCACCTGACGCAGCCCTACCATGCATTCTCTGGGTCATTCCCTCCCTCGTTATATTCTCCCCTGACGCCAGCCCCAAGCTCTCCATTGGCTGGGAAAGCTACGAAGCCCCGCCTTCGAGTAGCAACGGACTATATAAGGCGGTACCCTGGCTGGAGAAGAGGTAGTAGGGTGTGTGTTAAGCTCTGCCTGCTTTTCCCATCAGTGCACACAATTTTCGAAGCCAGAGGAGGTGGCCTTGAGCAGTAGCCCATGCTGCCCTCCGTGGGTTACTTCTGCCATTTTCCATGCCCTTTTGACAGCCCCCGGGGCCGGTGCCAGCGTTTGTGCTGCCAGTTCAGGCACCGGGAAACGCGGTGGGAACTGAGTTAGGCAGCTCGTTGCAGCAGCTTGGAGGTGCTCGGAGTGCAGCGGAGCCATGTTGAATCCATGGGTGAGAAAAGGCTTGTGGGAAGAATGTCAGGTGGGCTTGGGGAGGTGTTGGCTACCAACCGTTCCCACCTTTTTACTCCACCCACCCTTGGAAGGGACCACGAATTTTCTTGATTGGAAAGAGGTGTAAGGGTTGCTTTTGTCTCCAGGACTAATGTACTGTACCTTGAGAAAGTTACTCAATATGGCTTTACTATGCCTAAAAGGGCCAAAAGAGATGTTAACTATATATATATATATATATATATTTAATTGGTTTCTCATCCTCAGCATAACTTGCAGATACCATTGTAGGTAACATTGTAAAGTGCAGTCATGGTATTGGGGGCGGGGCATGAAGAATGTCAGGTAGTCTAGAAGTGAGGAGAGGGTCCTACATCCCAGGCTGGTGTGTGTGTGTATTGGGAGGGGGAGTGTCTTTTCATTTGTCCCCTGCTGACCCTCCATGCCATGACTAAACCTGGATTTCCTAAACAGGTTGTCTGGACCTCTGATGTGTTTGTTTCCTCTTAAAGGACAAAATAAAACCAGTTCCTTTTTAACTTGTTTCCCCCCATTCCGAAACACCCTTGCATTTCCCTTCTCTGATGCCCATAATCTGTCTCTTCCCCAGCCCTCAAAAAGGGCTGTTTACTCCCACCTACCTACTTAAGGGCAATTCCTATAGAGTGGCTATTATGGGCAAGAGGAAAACAAGCACTTGCCTTCGAACGAGGAACCAAGTTGTTAAGAGTTTGCAAGAGTAAATCTTCCCAGCATCGCACAGCCAGGTTCAGGAGCCTTAAGGGCTAGTCCTTACTCCCTCTTACTTCACCCCTCCCACGTCAAGTGTGTTCGACATATACTGAGCAGTGAGGGTGCTATGCAAGATCCTGTTTGAGGACGTTCTTCGAGAGCCTTTTGGGTGGTCACACAGTTTCTGAAACCGTGGAGCGGGGGCGTCCAAGAGACATTCGGGAAGATGGTTGGCTTAGGCTGGTCATCCGCAGAGAATCTCCGCCCCAGTACTGAGAAGCTGAGAGAGCTGAGAGAGCTCAGCTTCCAGGCCGGCTCTACGTGGGTGGCCACCCCGCCCCCAAGGCTCCGGAGGGGGAGAGTGGGGCGGGGCCAAAGTCACGTGGCCAGGGAGGCAGGGCGAGGAGTGTGCTGTGGGCCGGCGTGTGCGGACAGGTGATGCCAGCTCTTGGGAACGCGGGATCCTAGAAAGGCATGCACAGTAAGATGCACGTGCGTGGTCTTGTGTGGTTTTATCATCGCTTCCTGTCACCCATCCCAGTATGGTATTACTCTAAGGAGCTTCCTGTGCTCTGGGGAAAGGTGATGGGTGGGGTGGGACCCCGGTTGTGGCGAAGAGGATTTACAAGTCAGGAGGAGCTGTTTCCAATCACCTGTAGCCTGAGCGAAGGTTATAAGTGTGCCTCAGACTTCAAAATTTGCCCTCCAAATCCAGCTTCTGATGCAGCAAAGAAATTTTAAACTTCGGACATGGAGGTAAAGTACAGTTTTTTGTTTGTTTGTTTTGTTTTTTCAGTAGCACCCCAACGCACTGCTTAAATAGCCTTTCCTGAATCATGGCAACCAGATAAAACCCGGCTTATGCCAAAATGCAGTTCTAGCTGGTTACCCAGAGTTTACTCCCCTTTCCAAGTTTATTTAAAAAGAAATTAGATCCATTTGTTTATGTTTGGAACATAGGATAGTTCTCATTCTTGTGCCTGCTCTTCACCTTTTTCCTTCTCCATCAAAATGTCCTACACCTTTGTTACACACGTTGTTTTGGATTTCAATAGAGTTGATTTCTTAATAGAAAACAAATGATAAATTGAAAAGCGAGTGAGCCAGGAGAAAGCTCATTGTGTAAAGAGGAAGCACATGTGTGTTATCAAAACACGTAGGTTATCTACAATAAATTCAGAGTTTTAACGAGTATAATTTGGACGACATCTCATATCTGAAATTTCTTGTTGGGGAGAAGAGAGAAGTATGTAAATTATCCCATCATTGCCATAGGAAAGTATATCTTGGAAAGAAGGAAGAGGTGGAGATTTCCTTAGTAAAAAGTCAGGAAGGAGCTGCCAGGTATTGTGAAGAGCCATGACTAAGCAGCCTGATCTCTTGTCGCTGTCCTGGGTTTCCTCAGGAGTGTGGATCCAACTGGTCTGGAGTTTTATTTTTTTGATTTTTTTTAAGGTTTTTTTAATGGTTGGTTGTGGAAGGGTGTGTTTTGCTTAACTTGGTGTTTGAGGCATTCTGTAGAATATCAGGGACCTTAGAATGTTAAGAACCACTAAATTAAGAAAAGACTAATGTTTTAAAAAAACTTTCTTGTGACAGAGGAGATATATTGGTGTGTGAGTCTATGTACAGTTCTGTGTAAGAGGCATTTGGCTATTTGAACTATTACCAAATTGTCACTGCTTGGTAAATAATAAGGTGAATAGTGTATATCCAAACCATGTCATGTTTGACACAGTTCAATATGTATACACGTGGCCTATCCCACAGATGTATAGTTACTCTAGTAATAAGACACGAATGTACTTTAATCAGTCGTGGGAATGAGCTAGACATTTGAAAGACTTAATCAGTGATAGCTGTTGACATTCTCATTCCAGGAACTGACCTGTTAGTCAACAATTCCCTGCATTTAAGGCTGGGTTTGGAAAAGTTAATGTCCTTGGGATAGGAAACTCATTGTCCAGGATATTCTGGAGTCCACATTTCATCTTAAGTGATGTTTAAAGATAAACCCATCTTCCATTAACAACACTAGGCACAACTATGGAAGAATTGGAAAGAATCAACAAAGAAATCGAGTCAGTCAAGGCTGAGGTTGCAGAAAAGGGGAAGAGGGTCTCCAGGTTTACTTTAGCGCTTGAAGAGCTATCGCAAAGCCCCGCGGCCTCCTTGAGTGACACAAAAGTGAGACAAGGTTCTCCTGAAACTAGTCTGCTCCCAAAAGAACAGTGGAATGAACCGTCAAAGAGCAAAGAGAGTCAGCCTAGAAAGTACGTGATGGACCACAGATGTCCAGCAACTGACCTTGAGTATGATCCCTTGCTCAATTATTCTGCAGGGCTGCTTGGGGCATCTAAAGCAAAGCAGGGTAAGACTGACAGGCAGCACTTCTGGAAGAAATCTGTGGGTGGAAATTGCCACAAGTCCCTGGAGAGCCAAAGACCTTATGTTTCACCAATACGAATTAAAATAAATCTTCAAGATTCTGATGAAGATGACCTTGTTATGGATGTACCTCCAATCATTCCTACTTCTAAGAAATCTAAGCCATTTAGAGGCTTTAAATATCAGAATATGGATGAAAAGATACAAGTATTGCCCCCGGAGGAGAGAAATCTTCAGATCAGTGGTATGGAAGAGGAGAAGATAGATGAAACGCAACTAACCACACAAACAGATGATGACAGTAACAAGTTAGAACCACCAAAATCACACATGAAAACCTCACTAGATACTAAAACTAACATAAACTTACGTGGTGTTAAAAACCACATTTCTAAGATGGAAAGCTTCGATGGTGAGGAAAAGCATGTCTGTATTTCAGGAGAAAGTATAACTTGTGCACCTCTCAGTGACAAAGAAATACAGAAGGAAAGTCATAATGAAAGTTACCCAAAGAGCAGAAGACGTGTAAAAACAATTGATGATACTCAAAAAGAAGAAACTGAATGGCAATATTCACCAAGCCACCTCCGGTTCTGTTATTCAGACGATCATGTGAAAGACAAAGTTCTGAGAGTACAAGACGACAGTCAAGACTTCACTACTTTTGAAGACAACAGATTAGTTGAATTTGATTTTGATAAGGAATGTACTGAAGATGACACTCCTTCTGATTCTGATGACACTGTGAAGGAATGTCTTCGAATTTTCAGTAAGTTCACACGAAGCAAAGCTCATAAGGGAGAGACTGCTAAGCAGGTTGGTCACTTTTTTAAAAATCCTTTTCCTAAATCTAAAGGAGTTTCCCTTAAATATATATGCTCTATATTCTAAACCCTATAGAATATATATAACATCTATTATATATATTTCTAATACTTATGATTAATAATGTATTAAAATAAGGCAAAACCTTGGTAATTGGCCAGCCATCATGTCTTGCAGACTTGACGTTTTCCAGAGACCCTGGTATTAGGTACAGTAACTTATAGTTGATTTCCCAAATTAGAGGTATCTTTTATAGGAATCTATGCATGTCAGATTATCCAAATTAAATTATTTTTTCTGAATTATTTTTTAATAATTTGCCTAGTATTTTGTAGCTTGGATTCCTGTGGCTGTTCGGGAAACATAACTTTGCTTTTACTACACTGAAATTGGATGTCTTATCTTTTTCCCATTAGCCTTCAGGAAAGCAAATGGAATTAGATATGCAGTATTACCAAAACGTTTCTGGACCAAAAAGGAGAATTGCGCACACTGCCAAGTTTGATGTGAGTCATTTTGTTTCTCTTTCTATCGCACTTCCCACCCTCCCTGTCTCTCTCAGCAGGTTATGAAGTACCTACCTTGTCATTTCAAGCTTTAAGTATATTCCAGTACTTGTTATCCTATTATCCACTAGGGGGCACAAGTGGGCAGTCAATAAATTTATTGCCTACTTGTAAGCATTTTCTGAAACCTTCATTTTATCTAACGTTTTCATTAAAAGAAGGTATGTTGTTTTTGTATAACCTTTTAACTATAAATTAAAATGGTCAATCCTTATTATTTTCAGATTCTGTATTTGCAAATTTGCCTCTTCAGTAAAATTAATTTGTAACTTTAAAATCAAGACTCATGCTTCTGTGGTCCTCTGTACACAGGCGCAGTGGCCAAAAAATTGAATTGAATCGCCTGACATGCACGTTCCCAACTAAGGTTGAACAAGGCAACACTGACTTCTTGTTCAGCTGTCATACTGTTAACCAAGGTCCTTACCTGAGTCTGTCTGGTGCCATGTTTTCTGCATTTTTGTGTGTTTTGTTGGTGATTTTGTTATTTAAAATGGTCCCCAAGTATAGTGCTGTCTAGTGTTCCTTGGCGCAAGAAGGCTGTGCTGTGCCTTACAGAGAAAATGTGTGTTAAACAACTTTGTTCAGGCACGAGTTATTAGTGCTGTTGACCACAAATTCAGCGTTGATGAATCAGCATTATATACTAAATGAAGTATCTTTAAACAGAAACACGCATATAACAAGGTTATGTATTCATTGGTTGATGAAACTGCTGTGACCAGATACTCACCTGCACCTAGGAGTAATGGTTCAGTATTTTCTAATTCATTGTTTGCGGGACTCTATAGAACTTAACTAGCGTAAGTAAGGGGAATTGACTGTAGTTTTGCAAAGCAATTTGAACCTCTTGTAAATTTATATTATAAATGCTGAAGTTCTTTTATGACATGTAAAGGAACTGTACAAACACTGCAGCAAGTATTATTCCTTTAACACTTTTGTGTTAAAAAGTGCTATTTAACACAAACTTTATTTCTCTGCTCTAGTCTCTGTATTATTTTTACTTGGTACATACTGACAGCAGAATCTTCTGCATGGCATAAAAAGGCTTTATGCTTCCAAGTCGCAATTAAGACCCTGAATTCCAGTTCTTAACAGAATAGTTGAACGTCCTTGAGCAAATTACTTAATTTCTCTGTTTCATTTTCCATATCCGTGAAATGGAGATAGTGAATACCTGCACATCCCGGGGTCAGATATTATAGATATTTACTAAACTAGTTTCTCTCCCCTTCTCTCTTATGAAAAAAGTTTTTAGGAGGCTAACCTTGTTTCTCTTTAATTGCAAGTGATGTGGTGGTTAGTTTTCACATTACTGTGCTATATAACGTCCCCCCAAATTCTTACATTTAAATGATTGTCGGTTTCATCAGCAATTTTTAAAGAATACATTCTCACAAAAAGAAGTAACTGGGCAAAAGAAGATAAAGATTTTTATGATTTTAAAAATATGTTACCGGCCTTCCCTGGTGGTGCAGTGGTTGACAGTCCGCCTGCCGATGCAGGGGACACGGGTTCGTGCCCCGGTCGGGGAAGATCCCACATGCCGCGGAGCAGCTGGGCCCGTGAGCCATGGCCACTGAGCCTGCGCGTCTGGAGCCTGTGCTCCACAACGGGAGAGGCCACAACAGTGAGAGGCCCACGTACAGCAAAATATATATATATATATATGTTACCATATTGCCTTCTAGAAGGGTTGTGACAATTTACAGTCCTACACAGTGTTCCAGGGTTCCCTTCCCACAAACCTTACAAAAAATGGGTATTATCATTTTTTAAACCTGTAAATCAGAGTGAAATTTTATTTCCTTAGTTTATATTACATTTCTTTGGTTACTAGTGAAGCTGAACATTTTTTCATATGTTCCCTTCTTTTCTCATAATGAATGTTGCTGTGGAGAAGTCTGATGCTAGCCTGCTATTTCTCCCTGTATGGGTCACCTGATACGTCTGCCAGGTTACCTAATGGATTCTTTTCTTAACTTTGAATTTCAATAACTTCAGTAGGATATGTCTTATTACCACTTCTACCTGCATACAAAGTGTCATTATCTTATAAGATTTAATTTTCTCTCTTATTTCAAGAAAAAATGTCTCAAATCATATGCTTAAATTGTTGTTCAGTTTTATTATTTCAGTTTATTTCTGGGAATATTCCAATTATGTGTGTATCGGACTACATGTAGTATTGTGAATGGAGTCAATTCCAAAGAGCTTTTGTGCGAAAGGAAAGTGAAATTATCCATCTTATCCATTTTTAAAATCAGGATTTTTTTGTTTTATGTTGATGCTCTATAGGTTCCAACCAGTAAAGAGATCACTAGCCCATCCAGGGGACCGGTTCCACCATTAATTAGTCACACTGGAATCCTTCAGGCCCAGCAACAGGCAGTGCAGATAATGGCTGCCATTAAGGGTGGGCAGGCTTTTGTTGCTGCCACTTCAGAACAGAAAAAAAAAACATTTGCATGTCCAGCCTCTCAGACCCAAAGGAAAGCCTCAGGAGGTATGAGAAAATCTCTTTTTTAAGTCACTTATTTAATAAATGTGGTTTTACCTTATTTAAAAAATGTTTCTTATGAAGTCCATATATTCCCAATTATAGTTAAGTCAATCACCTAGAGCTTTACATGAAATAATACGATTAGCATGATATCTAAATCATTTATATTGTTTATCTCTATATGCTAGGCAATAAATGGTAGTATTTTGCATGCATTCTTACATGGAGCAAGTTGCTTTATAAATTATTTAAATTTGTTCTAGGTTATACTGGAGTTGGTTATTGGGACCCTTTTGTGTTAGCATTTTGTTTTCTTCCAGAAAAAAATATATATGTATATATATAGATCAAGCCTATAAATGAAGCATTGTGGAATTTTGAGTTGATGATTGAAATAAACTCATCATCTGAGACCAATGACATTAAAATTTACCTTCTCCTTTTTCTCTCGTTCATTTTAAACTTCTTAGAAAATTCATGTACATCAGACAGCCTTCATGTGGATGTAGTTCTTTCAAAGGAAAATCCAACTGCAAAGCCAAACAGATCACACATTCCTGTGAAAAGTATTGCTTCTTTTCCTGTAAAGGTACTATAAACTAAGTCTGAAGATAATAATTTTATTTCTAATTACCATCATATCCTACCCATATATAGAGCCCCTTGGAGAGTGGGTATATTCTTCTCTCTGAAGACCCCTAATTCAGATAAATGCCAAACCTATTGAAGAGAAATTTCAACCTTTTTTGGTTACCCTTAGATATAGTTATTTTCATATTTTCATGGGATGTGTGCCTGTGCGTCACTTTTGGTTAATTTGGTTTTCCTATCCTTGGAAACATTAGGCATTTTTTCAGACCTAAAATATCTGTAGCTATGATTAATTTAAGCTGCCTCAGAGTTTTTCAGAGAAAAGTTTTACATTGGAATATGCCTTTCAGGCCACATCCAGTGAGGGGTGTATATGTGTACATATGTGAGAGAGACAGGGAGACAGAGAGACAGACCTTTAGAAAATAATGCCCACTAGTAATATGATAGTACAACCTTTCCTCTTTAGTCAATTTTCCCCTACTTGTGGCAATGATGTGTTTTTTTTTTTTCTTTTTACCAAATATTCTTTAGCAGAAAACTACCGGTCAGTTTTAAGGCTTTGTCCCTCCTAAAAGTGAGGTAGATTAACTCATCCTAGAATTCTTAGTCTTTTTAAGTCTGTCGAAAGGAATGCTCACCTTGTTTCTAGCTGGGATCGTTTTAATATTGAATATGCAAAGATTGTCATAAATTTAAGTCCAAACATTTTTCTCAATGAAAAGGTAACTGAAAGGCATTGGGACATATATTTGTTTTAAGAATAGTAAGCTGGGACTTCCCTGGTGGTGCAGTGGTTAAGAATCCGCCTGCCAATGCAGGGGACACGGGTTCGAGCCCTAGTTCGGGAAGATCCCACATGCTGTGGAGCAACTAGGTCTGTGCGCCACAACTACTGAGCCCGCGTGCCTAGAGCCCGTGTTCCACAACAAGAGAAGCCACAGCAATCAGAAGCCTGCGCACCACGACAAAGAGTAGCCCCCGCTTGCCGCAACTAGAGAAAGCCCTCGTGCAGCAACGAAGACCCAATGCAGCCAAAAATAAATAAATAAATAAATTTATTTTTTAAAAAAAGAATAGTAAACTTCACACCTTCCTGTACGCTGATCAGAGGACCAAACCATGGTTCTAAGAATCTGGATGTGGAAACAGCAAAGGGATTAGATGAGTAATCAGATCAGCCTTAATAATGGTGGACATACAGGCAGCTGTCCCACGTCTCCCTTTTGTGAGTGTAGATAATTTATGCCTTGCATTTATTCTACTTCTGATGAATTTAAAATGAAATTATTTTTAAATTTAATTCTGGATATAAAACTTACCTAAGATAGTTATACTTTCATACACATAGTAGGAATGTTAAACAGAACACACATGTATTCTTCTTTTCTCTAATCAATTTTGTAGTTAACAAGATGTTGAAACATAAAGTGGCTCATCAGAAGAGGGCTGTAGGAGCATCAGAATCCTCGTCCAAAGTACCTGATGAAGTAAGACAACGTATGTCAACCTCTTTTTTGAGAAGTATTTGAGAGTTTATAAAACAGAGGATGAGGCTTTTAACAAGGTCAGTACTAAATAATGTAATTTATCTGAAAACACACACACACACACACACACACTCAGTAACTATTACTTTGACTAAAGAACTCATGAGGCACAACTAGCAAACAACTTTATTCAGTTTCTCTCCAGTACTTTTTTGAAGCCAGGCTGTAGACCTAGATTTTTCCTCCCTCTTGAATGACTTTTCTGGTCTTGATAATTTGTAAAAAGTACTCTGGTTACTTTTCTTTTTTAAAAAAATAATTAAACTCTTTATGTTGGAGATTCATCAGGTTTTTTTAAAAATTAATTTATTATTTATTTTTGGTTGCATTGGGTCTTTGTTGCTATGCGCGGGCTTTCTCTAGTTGCAGCGAGTGGGGGCTACTCTTCATTGCGGTGTGCAGGCTTCTCATTGTGGTGGCTTCTCTTGTTGTGGAGCACGGGCTCTAGGTGCACAGGCTTCAGTAGTTGTGGCACATGGGCTCAGTAGTTGTGGCTCATGAACTCTAGAGCACAGGCTCCATAGTTGTGGCGCACGGGCTTAGTTGCTCTGCAACATGTGGGATCTTCCCAGCCCAGGAATCGAACCCATGTCCCCTGCATTGGCAGGCGGATTCTTAACCACTGTGCCACCAGGGAAGCCCCTGGTTACTTTTAGTGGTAAAACTGTCTTAGTCAGTCCTGCGATTTCATATCAAAGCAAGTAGTTTATTAATCTGAGTTGTGTCTCCCCCTTTATGTGCTGTCTAGTGAGCCACAGTCCCCACCACTCCCTATTAGGCACACCTGCTACACTCATTTCTAAGCCATGCCTGGTTTCTTGGCAGCACCTGTATTTGCAGTTCCTACTCAAAACCTTTTTCCCAAATTGAAACCTTTCAAATCAGTGGCAATAGCTGTAGCTCTCACCCCATGCATATTTTCAAAATCCAATGTGGAGTGGTGAGGATGGTGACTTACTAGGTAGAATAAGTCCCATCTAAAGGTGGGCAGATACCTCTCGGCTCCATCTGATTATTGCAGTTTGGAAATTCAAGTTAGAAATGTACAGATTTCTAATCTTCGAATAATTTTTATCTTAAAATCTCTACTTAACACACTGTCAGACAAACACATGTCTGAGCACTCGATTTGGGCTTTGTGCTGCCCCTCCTCTGATTGAGGTGAATTCAGATGGCTCTGGAGGTTATTTTAAAAGACTATGGCTGGATGAAACAAGAGGCACATTTCAGATCAACATGAAAAAGACCTTTGTAACTGATATGCTGTCCATAAAACAGATTCACAAAACAGTGAGCTGCCAGTTGCTAAAAGTGTTTGGGATAGAAGCTAAATTGTCATCACAACAGGAGATTCATGCATTAGGAGTGAGGAAAGATCAATTTAAGAATTCTTTTTATTAACAGCTTTGTTGAGATATGATTCACATACCCTACAATTCATCCATTTAACATATATAGTTCAGTAACTTTAGTATATTCACAGGGTTGTGCGATCACTGCCACATTTAATTTAACTACATTTCCGTCGCCCCCAAAAGACACCCTTTACCCTTCATCTGCCATTCCCCCACTCCTCCATATCTCCCAGCCCTAGGAAACTACTAATTTACTCTCTATTTCTATTGATTTGCCTATTCTAGACATTTCATGAAAATGGAATCATATGATATGTGGTTCTTTTGTGACTGACGTAATGTTTTCCCTTAGCATAATGTTGTCAAGGGTCATCCACGCTATAGCATGTGTCATTGCTGAGTAATATTCTGTTTTATGGATATACACATTTTATTTCTCCATTCATTAGTTGATGGACATTTGGATTATTTCCATTTGGGGCTATTATGAATAACAAACATTTGTACAGAATGTTTATTTGTATTTGTGTACAAGTTTTTGTGTGGACAAATAGTTACATTACCCTTAAGCATATTTCTAGGAGTAAAATGACTGGGTTATATGCTAGTTCTACATTTAGCTTTTTGTGGAACTAACAAACTGTTTTCCAAAGTGACTATACCACTCCATTCCCACCAACAACATACAGGGGTTCTGGTTTCTCCACATCCTTGCCGACACTTGTTATTGTCTGTCTTCTTTCTAGCCATCCTAGTGGGTATGAAGTGGTAGCTCATTTGTAGTTTTGATTTGCATTTCCCTACCAAATAATGATGTTAAACATACTTTCATGTACCTGTTGGCCATTTGTATATCTTCCTGAAGAAATGTCTATTCAAATCCTTTGCCCATATTTTGGGTTATTTGTTTTCTTACTGTTGAGTTATAAGAGTTGTTTATGTATTCTGGATACAAGTCTCTTAGATAAAACATTGTCAAATATTTCTTCTTTTCTGTGGGTTGTCTTCTCACTTTCTTGATGGTATCAGTTGCAGCACAAAGTTTTTCACCGTGATGCGTTCCAATTTATTTTTCTTCTGTTCCTTGTGCTTTTGGTATCATATGTAAGAACACTAAGTCACAAAGTTCTTTCTTTTTTTTTTTCCTAAGAGATTGAAAGTTTTAGTTTTTACACTTAGGTGTATGATCTGTTTTGAGTTTAGTTTTGCATAATGTTTGAGGTAGGGGGTCCAACTTCATTCTTTTGAATGTGGATAAACCAGTTATACCACCATTTGTTGAAAAGACTATTTTTCCTTATTTAATTTTTGTGTCACTTTTGTCAGAAATCAGTTGTAAATATAAGAGTAACTGACCATAAATTCTGAGCTCTGGTTCTCTTGCTTTGATTTCTATTTCTGTCCTCATGCCAGTACTACACAGTCTGAATTACTGTAGCTTTGTAGTAAGTATTGAAATTAGAAGTGTGAGTTCTTAAAATTTGTTGTTCTTTTTCAAGAACGTTTTGGTCCCTGGCATATCCATATAACTTTTAGGATCAGCTTGTATTTTCTGCAAAAATATCGAGTTAGGATTTTGGTAGAGATTGTTCTGAATCAGTAGATCAATTTGTGGAGTATTACCATTTAACAATATTAAGTCTTGTGAGCCATGAACATGGGATGTCTTTACATTTATTTAGATCTTTAAATCCTTTCAACAGTTTTTGTAGTTTTTCAGAGGACAAGTCTTGAACTGCTTTTGTTAAACTTATTCCTAGGTATTTTAATCTTTTTAATGCTATTGTAAATGGAATTGTTTTTGTAATTTTATTTTCAAATTATTCATTACAAGTGTGTAAAAATACGATTTCTGATCTTGTATCTTGCAACTTTGCTGTATTTGTTTATTAGTTCTAATCATTTTTATTGAGCTCCTTGGAAGTTTCTTTATAAAAGCTTATAGCTTCTATAAATAAGTTTTATTTTTTCCTTTCCAATGTGGGTACTTTTATTTCATTTTCTTGCCTAATTTCTCTAGGCATAAACTCCAGTATGATATTGAATACAAGTGATGAGAGGGGCCATGCTTATCTCTTTCCTCATTCTAGGAGAAAAACTTACAGTCTTTCTTCATTAAGTACAATAGTAACTGTGGGTTTTTTGCACGTGTCCCTTCTGTCTCCTCTAAATGTTCTGATTTATTGGCATATAGTTGTTCATAGTATTCCTTTATAATTCTTTTTATTTCTGCAAGTTCTAGAATGATGTCTTCTTTCAATATTGATTTTATTATTTATTTATTTATTTATTTATTTATTTATGGCTGCATTGGGTCTTCATTGCTGTGTGTGGGCTTTCTCTAGTTGCAGTGAGCAGGGACTACTCTTCATTGTGGTGCACAGGCTTCTCATTGTGGTGGCATCTCTTGTTGCAGAGCACAGGCTCTAGGGCATGCGGGCTTCACTAGTTGTGGCACATGGGCTTAGTTGCTCTGCGGTATTGTGATCTTCCCAGAGCAGGGCTTGAACCCATGTCTCCTGCATTGTCAGGTGGATTCTTAAACACTGTGCCACCAGGAAAGCCCTCATTTATTTTAATAATTTGAGCGTTCTCTCTTTTTTCTTGGTCAATCTAGCTAAAGTTTTATCTATTTGGTTGATCTTTTTCAAAGAATGAACTTTTAGTTTTTATGATTATCTCATTTTTAATTCTTTATTTTACTTATTTCCACTCTACTCTTTATTATTTGATTCCTTTTGCATTCTTTGGGTTTAGTTTCCATTAAAATTCTAGTTGCTTAAGGTGGAAGGCAAATTTACTGATTTGAGATCTTTTTAATATAGCCATTTACAATATTAATTTTACTCTAAGCACTACTTTAGGTGCATCCTATATGTTTCATTATGTTGTGTTTCCATTTTCATTCATCTCAAAGAACTTTTAAGTTTCCCTTTTATTTTTTTATACATCTTTATTGGAGTATAATTGCTTCACAATGTTGTGTTAGTTTCTGCTGTACAACAAAGTGAATCAGCTATATGCACACACATATCCCCATATCCCCTCCCTCTTGAGCCTCCCTCCCACCCTCCCTACCCAACCCCGCTAGGTGGTGACAAAGCACCGAGCTGATCTCCCTGTGCTATGCAGCAGCTTCCCACCAGCCATCCGTTTTACATTTGGTAGTGTATATATGTCAGTGATACTCTCTCACTACATCCCAGCCTCCCATAACCCCTGTGTCCTCAAGTCTGTTCTCAGAACCTACCACTAGGTTCATCAGTACCATTTTTCTAGATTCCATATATATGCGTTAGCATATGGTATTTGTTTTTCTCTTTCTGACTTACTTCACTCTGTATGACAGAGTCTAGGTCCATCCACCTCACTACAAATAATTCAGTTTCATTCTTTTATATGGCAGAGTGATATCCCATTGTATATATGTGCCATATCTTCTTTATCCATTTGTCTGTTGATGGACATTTAGGTTGTTTCCGTGTCCTGGCTATTGTAAATAGTGCTGCAGTGAACATTGTGGTACATGTCTCTTTTGGAATTATGGTTCTCTCAGGGTATATGCCCAGTAGTAGGATTGCTGGGTCATATGGTACTTCTATTTTTAATTTTTTAAGGAATCACCATACTGATCTCCATAGTGGCAGTGTCAATTTCTATTCCCACCAACAGTGCAGGAGGGTTCCCTTTCCTCCACACCCTCTCCAGCATTTATTGTTTCTAGATTTTTTGATGATGGCCATTCTGACTGGTGTGAGGTGATACCTCATTGTAGTTTTGATTTGCATTTCTCTAATGATTAGTGATGTTGAGCATTCTTTCATGTGTTTGTTGGCAATCTGTATGTCTTCTTTGGAGAAATGTCTATTTAGGTCTTCTGCCCATTTTTGGATTGGGTTGTTTTTTTTCTGATATTGAGCTGCATGAGCTGCTTGTATATTTTGGAGATTAATCCTTTGTCCATTGCTTTATTTGCAAATATTTTCTCCCATTCTGAGGGTTGTCTTTTCTCTTGTTTGTGGTTTCCTTTGCTGTGCAAAAGCGTTTAAGTTTCATTAGATCCCATTTGTTTATTTTTGTTTTTATTTCCATTTCTCTAGGAGGTGGGTCAAAAAGGATCTTGCTGTGATTTATGTCATAGAGTGTTCTGCCTGTGTTTTCCTCTAAGAGTTTTATAGTGTCTGGCCTTACATTTAAGTCTTTAATCCATTTTGAGTTTATTTTTGTGTATGATGTTAGGGAGTGTTCTAATTTCATTCTTTTACATGTAGCTCTCCAGTTTTCTCAGCACCACTTATTGAAGAGACTGTCTTTTCTCCATTGTATAGTCTTGCCTCCTTTATCAAAGATAAGTTGACCATATGTGCGTGGGTTTATATCTGGGCTTTCTATCCTGTTCCATTGATCTATATTTCTGTTTTTTGTGCCAGTACCATATTGTCTTGACTACTATAGCTTTGTAGTATAGCCTGAAGTCAGGGAGCCTGATTCCTCCAGCTCCGTTTTTTTCCCTCAAGATTGCTTTGGCTATTTGGGGTCTTTTGTGTTTCCATACAAATTGTAAAATTTTTTGTTCTAGTTCTGTGAAAAATGCCATTGGTGGTTTGATAGGAATTGCATTGTATCTGTAGATTGCTTTGGGTAGTATAGTAATTTTCACAATGTGGAGTCTTCTAATCCAAGAACATGGTATATATCTCCATCTGTTTGTATCGTCTTTGATTTCTTTCATCACTGTCTTGTAGTTTTCTGAGTAAAGGTTTTTTGCACCTTAGGTAGGTTTATTCCTAGGCATTTTATTCTTTTTGTTGCAGTGGTAATTGGGAGTGTTTCCTTAATTTCTCTTTCTCATTTTCCATTGTTAGTGTATAGGAATGCAAGAGATTTCTGTGCATTAATTTTGTATCCTGCTACTTTACCAATTCATCAATTAGCTCTAGTAGTTTTCTGCTGGCACCTTTAGGATTTTCTATGTGTAGTATCACATAATCTGCAAACAGTAACAGCTTTACTTCTTTTCCAGTTTGGATTCCTCTTATTTCTTTTTCTTCTCTGATGGTCATGGCTAAAACTTCCAAAACTATGTTGAATAATGGTGAGAGTGGAAATCCTTGTCTTCTTCCTGATCTTAGAGAAAATGGTTTCAGTTTTCCACCATTGAGAATGATGTTGGCTGTGGGTTTGTCATATATGGCCTTTAGTATGTTGAGGTAGGTTCCCTCTGTGCACACTTTCTGGAGAGTTTTTATCATAAATGGGTGTTGAATTTTGTCAGAAGCTTTTTCTGCATCTATTGAGATGATCGTATGGATTTTATTCTTCAGTTTGTTAATATGGTGTATCACATTGATTGATTTGCATATATTGAAGAATCCTTGCATTCCTGGGATAAACCCCACTTGATCATGGTGCATGATCCTTTTAGTGTTCTGTGGATTCTGTTTGCGGGTATTTTGTTGAGGATTTTTGCATCCATATTCACCAGTGATATTGGCCTGTAATTTTCTTTTCTTTATTTTTTTCTTTATTTTTTTTGTGCGGTACGCGGGCCTCTCAATGTTGTGGCCTCTCTCGTTGCGGAGCACAGGCTCCACACGTGCAGGCTCAGTGGCCATGGCTCACGGGCCCAGCCGCTCCATGGCATGTGGGATCCTCCCGGACCGGGGCACGAACCCACATCCCCTGCAGGCGGACTCTCAACCACTGCACCACCAGGGAAGCCCCTGTAATTTTCTTTTTTTGTGACATCATTGTCTGGTTTTGGTATCAGGGCGATGGTGGCCTCATAGAATGAGTTTGGGAGCGTTCCTCCCTCTGCTATATTTTGGAAGAGTTTGAGAAGGATAGGTGTTAGCTCTTTAAATGTTTGATGGAATTCACCTGTGAAACCATCTGGCCCTGAGCTTGTTTGTTGGAAGATTTTTAATCACAGTTTCAATTTCAGTGCTTGTGATCAGTCTGTTCATATTTTCTATTTCTTCCGGGTTTAGTCTCAGAAGGTTGTACTTTTCTAAGAATTTGTCCATTTCTTCCAGTTTGTCCATTTTATTGGCATAGAGTTGCTTGTAGTAGTCTCTCTCATGATCCTTTGTATTTCTGCAGTGTCAGTTGTTACTTCTTCTTTTTCGTTTCTAATTCTGTTGATTTGAGTCTTCTCCCTTTTTTTCCTGATGAGTCTGGCTAATGGTTTATCAATTTTGTTTATCTTCTCAAAGAACCAGCCAGCTTGTAGTTTTCTTGATCTTTGCTGTTCTTTCCTTCATTTCTTTCTGATCCAATCTTTATGATTTCTTTCCTTCTGCTAACTTTGGGGGTTTTTTTTGGGTTCTTTCATTGCTTTAGGTTTAAGGTTAGGTTGTTTACTTGAGATTTTTCTTGTTTCTTGAGGTAAGATTGTATTGCTATACATTTCCCTCTTAGAACTGCTTTTGCTCCATCCCATAGGTTTTGGGTCATCATGTTTTGATTGTCATTTGTTTCTAGGTATTTTTTGATTTCCTCTTTGATGTCGTCAGTGATCTCTTGGTTATTTAGTAACGTATTGTTTAGCCTCCATGTGTTTGTGTTTTTTACCGTTTTTTCCCTGTAATTAATTTCTAATCTCATAGCATTGTGGTCAGAAAAGATGCTTGATATGATTTCAGTTTTCTTAAATTTACTGAGGCTTGATATGTGACCCAAGATGTGAACTATCCTGGAGAATGTTCCATGCACACTTGAGAAGGAAGTGTAATCTTCTGTTTTCAGATGGAATGTCCTATAAATATCAATTAAATCTATCTGATCTCTTGTGTCATTTAAAGCTTGTGTTTCCTTATTAATTTTCTGTTTCGATCTGTCCATTGGTGTAAGTGAGGTGTTAAAATCCCCCACTATTATTATGTTACTGTCGATTTCCTCTTTTATAGCTGTTAACAGTTGCCTTATGTATTGAGGTGCTCCTATGTTGGGTGCATATATATTTATAATTGTTATATCTTCTTCTTGGATTGATTCCTTGATCATTATGTAGTGTCCTTACTTTTCTCTAGTAGCATTCTTTATTTTAAAGTCTAGTTTATCTGATATGAGTATTGCTCCTCCAGCTTTCATTTGATTTCCATTTGAATGGAATATCTTTTTCCATCCCCTCACTTTCAGTCTGTATGTGTCCCTAGGTCTGAAGTGGGTCTCTTGTAGACAGCATATATATGGGTCTTGTTTTTGTACCCATTTAGCAAGCCTGTGTCTTTTGGTTGGAGCATTTAATCCATTCACATTTAAGGTAATTTATTGATATGTATGTCCCTATTACCATTTTCTTAATTGTTTTGGGTTTGTTTTTGCAGGCCCTTTGCTTCTCTTGTGTTTCCCACTTAGAGAAGTTCCTTTAGCATTTGTTGTAGAGCTGGTTTGGTGGTGCTGAATTCTCTTAGCTTTTGCTTGTCTGTAAAGCTTTTGATTTCTCCTTCAAATCTGAATGAGATCCTTGCTGAGTAGAGTAATCTTGGTTGTAGGTTCTTCCCTTTCATCACTTTAAGTATATCATGCCACTCCCCTCTTACTTGCAGAGTTTCTGCTGAAAAATCAGCTGTTAACCTTATGGGGATTCCCTTGCATGTTATATGTTGCTTTTCCCTTGCTGCTTTTAATATTTTTTCTTTGGATTTAATTTTTGATAGTTTGATTAATATGTGTCTCAGTGTGTCTCTCCTTGGGTTTATCCTGTATGGGACTCTCTGCACTTCCTGGACTTGATTGACTATTTCCTTTCCCATGTTAGGGATGTTTTCAACTCTAATCTCTTCAAATATTTTCTCAGACCCCTTCTTTTTCTCTTCTTCTTCTGGGACCTCTACAATTGTAATGTTGGTGCATTCACTGTTGTCCCAGAGGTCTCTGAGACTTTACTCAATTCTTTTCATTCTTTTTTCTTTATTCTGCTCTGCAGGAGTTATTTCCACCATTCTGTCTTCCAGGTCACTTATCTGTTCTTCTGCCTCAGTTATTCTGCTATTGATTCCTTCTAGACTATTTTAAATTTCAGTTATTGTGTTGTTCATCACTGCTTGTTTGTTCTTTAGTTTTTCTAGGTCCTTGTTAAATATATCTTGTATTTTCTCCATTCTATTTCCGATATTTTGGATCATCTTTACTATCCTCACTCTGAATTCTTTTTCTGGTAGACTGCCTATCTCCTCTTCCTTTGTTTGGTCTTGTGGGTTTTTACCTTGCTCTTTCATCTGCTGCATATTTCTGTGTCTTCTCATTTTGTTTAACTTACTGTGTTTGGGGTCTCCTTTCTGCAGGCTGCAGGGTCGTAATTCCTCTTACTTCTGTTGTCTGTGCCTAGTGGGTGAGTTTGGTTCAGTGGCTTGTGTAGGCTCCCTGGTGGGGGGGACTGGAGCCTATGTTCTGGTGGGTGAAGCTGGATCTTGTCCCTCTGATGGGCAGGGCCACATCTGGTGGTGTGTTTTGCGGTGTCTTTGAGCTTAGTATGACTTTAGGTAGCCTAGCCTGTCTGCTAGTGGGTGGGGTTGTGTTCCTGTTTTGCTAGTTGTTTGCTGTGAGGCATCCAGCACTGGAGCTTGCTGGCCGTTGGGTGGAGCTGGGTCTTTGTGTTGAGACAGAGACCTCTGGCAGAGCACTCACTGATTAATATTCCAAGGGGCTGGGAGTTCTCTGGTGGTCTGACATGCTGGACTCAGCTCTCCCACCCCCAAGGCTCTGGCCTGATCCCCTGCTGGACCACCAAGACCCTGCAAGCCACACAGTGTGGAAGAATAGGAAGAAGAAAAACAAAATCATAAAGAAAAAACAGAAAAGAACCCAAACAAACAAACGGACAAATCCCCAAGACAAATGGTAAAAGCAAAGCTAAACAGACAAAATCACACAAAGAAACATACACACAGGCACTCACAAAAAAACAAAAGAAGAAAAAGAGAAAACAAAGAAGAGAGGAACCAAACCAATAAACAAATCCAAAGCCAAAACAAACACTGAAAACTAACAAAAACATAAAAGCAGAAACAAATCAAGTGCAGAATGCAAACTGAAAAAAGGCACTGAAAGCATAAAAGAAATACAAAAACGATAAAGCAAAATGTAAAGACGAAAGATGAAAACAAAAGGAAAAAATACAAAATGACAGAGAGGTAAAGTAAAAATAGAAAAATATAAAATACAGTTAAAATAAAACAAAGCAAAAGAAAGGAAAAAACAAACACAAGGAAAAAGCACAATATAAAAGTACAGTAGAATTAGGTAAAAACAATTAAGTAAAATATATTTTAAAAATAAAAGCATAAAAAGAAAAGTAAATTTAAAAGTAAAATTTAAAAAATGATAATAATAAAAAAAGAACAACAGAACCAAAAAAAAAAAAGTAGTGATATTTTCCTGTAGCCTTCATTGTCAGTGTCCTTGGCCGCACAGTGAGCCACAGCCAATTCCTGCTTCCGCAGGAAGCCCTCGGGTACCTCTAGGTGGGTCTCTGGACCTGCTGTGGGCACTGTGGGGCCAGCTCAGACTCTGACCTGACCTTAGTCCTGCGTGTACTTGCCCCCAAAGTCCACAGTTGCCCCCAAAGTCCACAGCCTCAACTGTGGGAACACTCATTGTCTATTCAGGTATTCTACAGATGCAGGGTTTACCCAGCTGATTGCAGGGATTTGATCACTGCTCCTGAGCTGCATGGGGATACTTCCCTTTCTCTTTTTTGGTCACACTGCCCCTGGAGTTCAGCTTTGGTTTTGGCCCCGCCTCTGCATGTAGCTGCCCTCAGGCGTCTGTTGCCTGCCCAGGCAAGAGGGGGCAAAGCAGCAGCTATAGATTAGGTCTCACTTGCTTGCTCAGGCTGGGGGGAGAGGGATATAGCAGTCATAATTGGGATGTGCGGGGAGGGCCTGCAGTGGCAGAGGCCGTTGTGAAGTTGCAAGAGCCTAAGGAGGCACGCCATGCTTTCTCCCAGGGAAGTTGGTCCTGGTTCGCAGGACCCTCAGCAGTGGCAGGCTGCACAGGCTGCTAGGAAGTTGTGGGCAGGTACCTGCCTTGCACACAGGACCCTTGGTGGCAGTGGCAGCAGCCTCTGGGGTCCGAGATAACAGCCACAGGTCACACTCGCACCCATGCAGGCATTGCCCTACCATCTGTGAGCACACAGAGAGAGAAGCTTTTCTGGCAGGGCTGCCCCTCTCCTCATGCACACAACAAAGGTATCCTGCCTCTCTGGCAGGCCTAGGTTTTTTCCCAGACTCCCTCCCAGCTAGCTGTGGCGCACTAGCCCCCCAAGGCTGTCCTCACGCAGCCAACCCCAGTCCTCCCAGGGGTCTGACCTCCGAAGCCCAAGCCTCAGCACCCAGCTCCCACCTTCCCCAGCAAGTGAGCTGACAGGTGTCTCAGGCTGGTGAGTGCTGGTCAGCACTGATCCTCCATGTGGTAATCTGTCTGCTCGGCACTCCACACCTCTGTTGCTGCCCTCTCCTCTGAGGCTCTGACGCTCCCCTGTCCCGTCTCCACCAGTGAGGGGGCTTCCTAGTGTGTGGAAACTTTTCATCCTTCACAGCTCCCTTCCAGAGGGACAGGTCCTGTCCCAATTTCATTGTCTCTTTTTTTCTTTTTTCTTTTGCCCTACCCAGTTACATGGGGATTTTCTCACCTTTGTGGAAGTCTAAGGTCCCCTATGAGGATTCAGTAGTTGTTCTGTAGGCGTTCTTCCACATATAGATCTATTTTTGATGTATTTGTGGGGAGGAAGGTGATCTCCACGTCTTACTCCTCCACCATCTTGCAGTTCTCTCCCCTAAGTTTCCCTTTTATACTACTTCTTTGACCTGTTCATTATTTAGGAATGTGTAATTCAATTTTCACATATTAATGAATTTCCAAAATATCCTGCCGTTGATGTATAATATAGTACCATTGTGGTCAGAGAACATACTTTGTATGACTCCAGTCCTTTTAAATGTATTGAGGATTGTTTTATGACCTAACATGGGATCTGCCCTAGAAAATGTTCCATGTGTACTTGAAAAGTATATGTATTCTGTTCTTGTTGTGTGGCGTATTCAATAGGTGTCTATTAGGTACAATCGCTTCATAGTTTTGTTGAAGTGTTCCATTTTTTTCTTGATATTCTGACTTGTATCCATTATTGAAAGTGTGGCATTGAAGTTTCTGATTGTTGAATTGTTGTTTCTCCTATTCTATCCATTTTTGCACTGTGTATTTTGGTGCTCTGGTATAAGATGCATATTTGTTTATAGTCATTATGTCTTTCTGATAGATTAACACTCTTATCATTATAAAATGTCTTTGTCTCTAGTGACAACTTCTGTTTTAAAGATTATACTGTCTGACATTAGTGCAACCACTCCAACTATCTTTAATTAGTGCTTACAAAGTATCTCTCTTTTCTTCCTTTTGCTTTCAACCTATTTGGTCTTTGAATTTAGTGTGTGTCTTGTAGACGGCATACAGTTGACCCATATTTTCCCCCATTCTTCCAAATGTAAATGGAGTGTTTAATCCATTTACATTTAATGCAGTGACTCATAACTAATAAAGTAGGATTTATTTATACATCATCCATTTTGCAATGTGACTTTTATGTCTTGTGTCTTTTTATTTCCTCTACAAGTATTGCTTTGTTTTGGGTTAAATATTTTCTAGTATACCATTTAAATGCCCATGTCATTTCTTTGACTATATCTTTTGAATTATTTTCTTAATGTTTATAGTAAGGATTACAATTACCATCTTAATTTGTGACAATCTGGTTCAAACTAAAACTAACTTAATTTCAATAGTTTTCAAAAATTTACACCAGTATATTTCTTTCTACCCCTCCTTTATACCATTACTGTCATATAAATTACATCATTATATATTATAAAACCTGTAATTCAATTTTATAATTCTTCCTTTATGTTATTATCTTAAAATAGATGAAAAAGAAATAGATTACAAACAAATACATATTTATTCTCTTATATATTTTCCTGTGAAGTTACATTTACCAGTATTCTTTATTTCTTCATGTGGATTCAAATTACCATCTAGTGTCCTTCTCAGACTTAAGGAATCCCTTTAGCAATTCTTGGAGGATAGATCTGCTAATGACAAATTCCCTCAGAGTTTATCTGGGAATGTTTTCATTTCTCCTCCATTGTAAGGAAAAATTTAGTTGAGTATAGAATTCTTGGTTAACAGTCTTTTTCTTTCAACACTTTGAGATGTCATTCCACTGTTTCCATGGTTTCTGATGAGAAATCAGCTTTTAATCTTATTAAAGATCCTTTGTACATAATGTCATTTTTCTCTTACTATTGATATTTTCAAGATTTTCTTTTTGTCTTTGACTTTCATCAGTTTGACTGTGACATGTCTAAGTGTGGCTCTCTGTGAATAAATTCTACTTGGAGTTTGTTGAGCTTCATGGATGTATGGGTTAATATTTTACATAATATTTGGGAAGTTTTGGGCAATTATTTCTTCAATATTTTTTCTGCTCCTTTCTTTCTCCTTTTCCTCTGGAACTCACATTATGTGAATGTAGGTATGTTTGATGGTGTCCCACAGGCGTCTGAGGCTTTGTTCATTTTATCTTTTTCTTTTTTCTTCTCCTGAAGCTGAATCATCTCTATTGATCCATCTTTAGGTTCCCTGATTATTTCTTCTGCTAGCTCATATCTGTGGTTGAGCCCCTATGGTGAATTGTTCATGTAATTTTTGTACTTTTTAACTCCACAACTTCAATTTTTTTTTCTATTTTTATTTCTCTTTATTGGTACTATGTATTTGATGAAATATCATTTTCACACTTTCCTTTAATCCTCTAGACATCATTCCATTAATTTTTAAAACATATTTACAATAGCTGATTTAAAGTCTGTGTCTACTAAGTCCCAAATCTGGACTTTCTCAGGAGTATTTTCTCTTGGCTGCTTTTTTTCTTCCTGTTAGTGGTATACTTTCCTGTTTCTTTACATGTCTCATGATTTTTTGTAGAAAACTATACAGTTAAATAATGTATCATAATAACTCTAGGGTCGGGTCAGATAGGTATTTATTTTGTTGCTAGGTTCTTGTAATTGTTTTTCTTGTTGCTACTTACTTCCTTACTGACTTTTCTGAACTAATTCTGTAGATTCTGTATTGCTTCCAGTGTATGGACACTTAAGTCCTCTGGTGGCATTTTTTTAAGTTCTTTTATTATTTATTTTAGGAGTCATCCTGTGTCAGTACAATTTAGTGCTCAGCCAATGACTTGTTAGAAAAGTATCTTAAATGCCTTGTCTGTATGTCTTCCACCCTTTTTATCCCTTCCCACAAGAGGATCTATGTGCCTTCGAACTTGTTGCAGTTTATAAGACAGCCTTAGCTTTTACTTCCTGGTTGTGCAGGGTTTCAAGGTCAGCCACTAGTGAGTTATTGGGAGCTTCTCTTTTCCCAGGTCTTTCTTGGGTCACCTTTTTTTTTTTTTAAAGAAGGTGCTGGGGGTAGGAGTTTATTAATTTACTAATTTATTTTTGCTGTGTTGGGTCTTCGTTCCGGTGAGAGGGCTTTCTCTAGTTGTGGCAAGTGGGGGCCACTCTTCATCACAGTGTGCGGGCCTCTCACTATCGCGGCCTCTCTTGTTGCAGAGCACAGGCTCCAGACGCACAGGCTCAGTAGTTGTGGCTCACGGGCCTAGTTGCTCCACAGCATGTTGGATCTTCCCAGACCAGGGCTCGAATCCATGTCCCCTGCATTAGCAGGCAGACTCTCAACCACTGCTCCACCAGGGAAGCCCCCTTGGGTCACCTTTTACACCCTAAGAATATGTCAGAGCTTTTCAAAGTTTCAAAATCTAGTTCTCCAAGATTTCCTTTTAAATTCCTAGTTAGGTTTTTGTTTACCCGCCTGAAATCATAGCCTTAGGTAGCTGCCATATTGCCACCCATTTACTATTGTTTTGATAGTACTCTGGGGATAGGTTGTTTTTTTTTTTTTTCTCCCATGATCTGAACTCTGAGTCCACAAATACCCATGGCACTCTGGGAATAGAGATTTTTCCAGGAACTGCTTGTTCGGACAAAATACTGACTGTGCTCTGGGGATGATGCCTTTAATGTAGCTCTAAAAGAGTTCTGTCCTTTCTGTGGGCTATCTGGCTGCCAATTTTTTGCAGCTATGGTGCCACTAAGCTGGGGAGAAAGGCGGGTGGGAATAGCCTCAAGCTAAAATGTTAGAGACACCACTGTCTTACCAAGGTTCAGTAGTTTCTCTTAGACAATTTTCAGTTTTCTTCTGTGGCTTTGGTTAATTTTCCGCGTTTTGAAATGGTTGGTTTTAGTTGTTTTGCCAGTATTTGTATTGTTTTTGTGGGACAGTTTGTGAAGGTTCTTGTCCTACCATTCCAGAAGTCTGTCTCCTCTAGGATTCTGTATAAGTTAAAGAATAATGACAAAGCAAAGAAACAAAAAAGGAGCCTCTTAAAGAGAAATGTTACCCTTTTTCTTCCAGCTTTGTCTTTTTCTGTATCCCTGTCTTGTCTTCTGTACTGTCTTCCAACCTCCCTATGGCATTCACTCTGGGATGGTTTAGTGTAGTGAGGAGAGTCTTGGCTTCGGAACTTGGGCACACCTGGATTCCATTTCTAGCTCTGCAACAGTAAGCAAGATACTGACTCCTTTGGTCTCAGTTTCCTCATATAAATTGGTGATCCTCATAGAATCACAATAAAGATTAAATGAGAAAACTTTTAACGAGCTTATTCCAGACCTGTACCTACTAGGTGCACAATAAATTATTAATATAATATACAATTTATTATTCATTTGGTTCTCTCGTTTCATCCCTTTTTACTGACCTATCTTAATGAGTTTTGGTGTAAAAATAGTAATTAATGGATTTAGGAAAGTAACTTATAGAAGAAAGATAATGAAAAGAGAATCATGTCTTTTCTTTGCTGTGTGATCTTAAGAAAATTATTTAGCCACTTTGAGCCTTAGTGTCCTCACCCTTTTTTTTTTTTTTGCGGTACGCGGGCCTCTCACTGCTGTGGCCTTTGCCGTTGCGGAGCACAGGCTCCGGATGCGCAGGCTCAGCAGCCGTGGCTCACGGGCCCAGCCGCTCCGTGGCATGTGGGATCTTCCCGGACCGGGGCATGAACCCGGGTCCCCTGCATCGGCAGGCGGACTCTCAATCACTGCACCACCAAGGAAGCCCAGTGTCCTCACCTTTTAAATGAGAATACTAGTATGTGCCTCTGATAATGTCAGGGCCTTGCTTTGAGACTCACATGAGTTCATGACACTGTAGGCTTGTGGAGGCTTTGCACCATGCACTGTCTGCAAACATACAGTGGTCTCTAGTTTGTGAAGATAAGTGGCTGGTTCTTGGATTAAATTCATGGGATTAAGTTTGCTTTTTTTTTCTTCTCACAAAACATAAACATAGAATGTAAAATAAGTTGCTTATTATTTGTGGCACCATTTCCCCCATCTTTTGAGTTAGATAAGTATTTTGCCATATTTATCCATTATATAGCAAATGACATTTATTGTTCATAGACTTTGGATTTAATATTTTCATTTAATTATTCACTTTGTGATTTAGGCTAAAATAGAAGAAAAGGCCATTTATGAGTGCTGTAGCAGTCGAAATATGTATGTGAACATAGCAAGAAATACTCTGAAGAAGCTGAGAGACCAAGGTAATATCTTTTCAATTAAGTGATAAGATAAAAAGTTGTGATTAACACCTGACACTGAATGTGTTTTCTTCATTAGCAGGGTTGTTTTTAGATATTCAATGAAATGTATGTTTTAAATATTCTGTTGAGTCGAACATGCAGGTGGCATTTTTTTGTTGAAAGTAACAAGTTAGCCTTGAACTTAGATGTAAATATAACCTCACTGAAAGAGGTTATCACTGATATATTTAAATTTGATTTCTGGTTATAAAAGTAATTCACCTCCATGTGGAATAGTATCAGTACTTCTCAACTTTTTAAAAATCAATATTTTTCCCCTAATAAACCTATTTTTTCTACCTCCTTCACCCCCAGTAAAATGAAGTACTGAGGGATAATATTTTATCAGTTAAATTGGGTTTTGTAAAGCCACATACTATTGTAATAGCTAAGATTTTTTTCATTCCTCAAGAGCCAATTTTACTCCTCTGGGGGCAGTACCACCCCAGTTGAGAATACGTGGCATGAGTTCAAATAATACAGAAAAACATCTTTTAAAAAAACAGTCAAAGACAACTGTCTTCCACATCTCTTATATAGACCCTCCTTTACATGACTACAGAGATATATATAATATTCATGAATACAATCATTTTATATACAGTGTGTCTAACTTTTTTTACTCAGTAAGGTATCATAGAAGTCTTTTGTCAGTTAACCTGGAATCCACGTTCATATCTAGATCTGTATCATATTTTTTAAAGACTGCATGAAACTCTATTGTATACAACCTATACTATAAATATTCCAATATATGGAATCTATAATATAGATGAACTAAACGCCTTTGGGTATTTAGATTGCTTACATTTTTTTTTGAGTATAAATTCTGTGATAAATATGTGTGGGCATGTTAACACATTAACATTTACTTAAACCCGAACATATGTATCTTTAGCATAAATTCCTATACACAGAGAAGCTAGCAGAAAGGGTCTGTATGTTTAAAATTGGTAAATATTGGATTTTTTTGTTTTTTTGTGTTTTTTTTGGCTGCATTGGGTCTTCATTGCTGCGCGAGGGCTTTTCTCTAGTTGCGGCAAGTGGGGGCTACTCTTCATTGCAGTGCATGGGCTTCTTATTGCGGTGGCTTCTCTTGTTGCAGAGCACAGGCCCTAGGCTCATGGGTTTCAGTAGTTGTGGCATGCGGGCTCAGTAGTTGTGGCTCATGGGCTCTAGAGCACAGGCTCAGTAATTGTGGCACACGGGCTTAGTTGTTCCGCAGCATGTGGGATCTTCCCGGACCAGGGCTCGAACCCTTCTCCCCTGCATTGGCAGGCGGATTCTTAACCACTGTGCCACCAGGGAAGCCCTGGTAAATATTGTTAACTACCCCAGAAAGGGTTTGTCCATTTACATCGCCCACTAATGGTGGAGTATGTGGTTTTCCTCATACCCTGCCAAACTTTCTTATTTATCCTATTTCAGAGTATGAAGGTATATTTTTAAAAAGGTTATTTTAATATCTTTTATTCCTACGAAGTTGAAGATGTTTATTTCTCTCTCTTTTTAAGTTTGTTCGTTGTATCCTTCTGCCCCCCCTTTATAAATTGTCCTATTCATTTGGGACAGCCTTTTACATATTCTCTTTTAATATACTGCAGATATTTTCTTCAGTTTGTCACTTGCGCATCAGCCTTGTTTATACTTTTTTTTATAATATAGAGGTTATTTTCAAAGTGTAATCAATCTCTTTTTTATTGGTTTCTGGGTTTTGTGTCATGCTTTGAAAGTCTTTTCCATTCTCAAGAATATAAAAAGTGTTCATCTGTGGTTCCTTTATGGCATTTTTTTTAATGTACAGCACTTTAAGTAGACTTAAATACATGTATTAAAATATACGAGATCTCTTAGATTAGTATTTTCATGGCATTCTAGCTTCCCCCCCCTCTTTTCTCATACTAAATATAGCCCATGGAAATAGAACATGCAGGTCTAAGTACATATTTTAAATATTCCCAATGAAAATAGAAATGGTTTGCAAGCTGTTACAGTTGTGGTAAATGATGGTATAAAACTCAGTGA
The DNA here is from genome assembly GCF_964165515.1 of Mesoplodon bidens. NCBI lineage: Eukaryota > Metazoa > Chordata > Mammalia > Artiodactyla > Ziphiidae > Mesoplodon > Mesoplodon bidens. Next base: position 52,969,769 of record NC_138162.1, read on the forward strand.
CTCAAATTTAGACACACTCTATCCAGTAGTCAAAATGTATTAGTTTTAGCAAATGTGAAATCCTGATCTTTTTAGTAGTTGAGTAGATATGACTTTTTCCCAGTTTGGAATTGGTTATGAAGATGTTTGCCCTCACATGGATGTTTTAAAAGAAAAAGAAATATTTCATTATACTGTAGACCTTTTTATGTTCTGTATGTTTTTATGAAGTAGATAAAAATAGTTCATCTCAGGAGAAAAGTTCTTATATGTTTTAGATGTGTCTGGAAGCAGTAACAACAATAAGACAACTGGATTGAAAAAGAAGGAAAAGAAAAACGGTAAGCTTACTGTGATAATGATAGGCCCTTGCAGTTGTGACCTTAAAGGGGAAGTAAATTTGGTAGACTGCAGCTATTAAACTGTTGTGTTTGTGAAGGATCAGCTGCATACTTTGTACATGTGCTATCCTTTTTAAAAGCTTGTATAAATTGGAGATGAAAAAATGGACTTTGATTTAAGTAATATTTGGATAGAATTCTCAACTTTGTTTTTTCTTTTGGTAGTTAACATGTGTCTAGTCAGCAAGAGTAGTGCTGCTCAAATTTTCAAACTCTACCTGCATTGGAATTACCTGGAAATCTTGTTAAAAATGCAGATTCTGATTCAGTGGGTCTGGGTACAGCCTCAAAGTCTGAATTTATAACAAGAAAGAAGGTAGAGAAAACAATTTGGTTGTATTTTGAATAAAACCAGATGGTTGTGCTTCTCTTTAAAAAAAAAAGCCTCATGTAAGAATTGAAACAACATAGATGCTTTTAGAATCTCTTAATACTTCTCGTAACAAAGTTTTTCGTTTTACAAAAGAGTTTGCTAAAGCATGTCTAGTAAATTCTGCTAAAGCTTTTTTTTTTTTTTTTTTTTTTTTTTCTTTTTGCGGTATGCGGGCCTCTCACTCTTGTGGCCTCTCCCGTTGCAGAGCACAGGCTCCGGATGCGCAGGCCCAGCGGCCATGGCTCACGGGCCCAGCTGCTCCGCGGCATATGGGATCCTCCCAGACCGGGGCACGAACCCGTATCCCCTGCATCGGCAGGCGGACTCTCAACCACTGCGCCACCAGGGAGGCCCTGCTAAAGCTTTTAATAATAAATTAGAGAAACTTTCTCCAGAGCTCATTAGAGTGAGGGGATCTGGGACTGGGTTACTGGTGTTGGGAAGAGATCTTTGAGCTATTTTGCCTTTGTGAGAGTCATCAGGGTTCCCATTGCCTCCTGCTTGTAAGACTTTGTACTTTTCTTATCTGAGTGAGTATTAAGAACTGTTACGCAAGATCTCGAACCAGAAGGCCTGGGTTTGTGTATCAACTGTGCTGTGTGACTTTGTTCATATGTCCTTACTTTTCTGAGCCTCATCTAATTCATCTGTAAAAGTGAAGTCAGTTCACTTGCCATTCTGGCTTAATGTAAAGTTTAAATCAACATGCTTAGAACAGGTTTTGGCCTGCTTAATATGCACCAGCTATTACTGATATAATTTTAACTTTCCCATCTCTCGCCCAAAGCTTAGGACATCACATGATCCAGGAAACAATATTGATTTGTTGTGGCTCTTATTGAAGGACACGAAGACTTGGATTCTTTTAGACTACTGTCATACTTAATGTTAGGCAGAATCCTAGCATTTCATATCTAAAAGGGTTAGTAGATTCTAACCTTACCACTACTTAAAAAGGAAAAAAAAAGCAATTTAAATTTTATTGAACAGCTTTTCTTTTTCTCTTAGTGCTCATAGGAATTATTCTCTACAGACATCTTAAAGACTACCTTCTAACTGAAGAACAGTTCCGTGAAAATAACTACCCCCAACCCAACCCTGACAAACCAGGAAATATTCTTTTAAACCCAGGCATGACAAAAACTCTTGTAAATGATCGTATGTATATGGGTCCAACAATTATCCTTTCTACACACTAAGACTGGAGCCCTAAAAGTCCCAGTGTTCTGGGACTTCCCTGGTGGTCCAGTGGCTAAGACTCCACGCTCCCAATGCAGGGGGCCCAGGTTTGATCCCTGGTCAGGGAACTAGAGCCCATGTGCCACAACTAAGTCCCATGCTCTAACTGAAGATCCTGCATGCGACAATGAAGATCCCACGTGCCACAACTAAGACCCAGTGCAGCCAAATAAATAAATATGAAAAATAAATAAAAATAAAAGTCCCAGTGTTCTGACATTTTCTAATGGAAAGAAGATTTGTGGCCAGCCATGGCCAGAAATGATGGCCAGCATCATTAGGCTACAGGTAAAAAAGCATTGTTGCATTTCATTTTCTTTCCCTTTCCATTTCATTTTATTCCCAGTATCTAAGTGCTTTATTTATGTAATCAGTTTTATTAAATCTTAGCAGCCATTTCAGGTAAGTACTGTTACCACCTCCATTTATACAAATGAAGAAACTAAGGTTCGGAGAGGTCAAATAATTTATCAAAGGTCACTCAGAAAATAAGTGGTAGAGCCAGGATTTGAACCCAAGGAGTCTGACTCTGGAGCTTCTGCTTTTACCCCTAGACATATGTAGGCAGTGCTGTGTACTGTATACTTCATACCCTTTCACTAGGAATTCTTAGAAAAAGACTTACAGTTAGTCTTATTATTTTGCCTTTTCTCCAAATACTGGGCATAGTTAGTTAATATATTTATCCCACTCCCTCTCCCCCGAGAAAAGAGATAACAAGAGAATATTTAACATTAACACAACTGTCAAATGTTAGGTCCATCAGAGTTTGAAATGCAGTTATAGAAGTATTTTTCATTGGCTAGAAGATATTTAGCTTCATCTCTTGCATCTTTAGAACTTCTCTCTTGGGATTATTTTCGCCATTTGCTTTACCTTTCTTTAAATCCTCTCATTGGAAGGCAGTACACTTAACAGTTAAGAACCGGGGCTCTGAAGGAGAAAGGCAAATCTGGGTCGGGGTGCTGGGTAAGTCATGGGTCACTCTCCCAGTGTCGGCTTCCCCACTCTGAATAATGAGATGATGGTAGCTGCCCCATCAGTAGCTATGAGAATCCGTTAAAATAGTGCATCTGAAGTGCTTGGTGCAGTGCCTGCCTCATCATCGCATAACAGACACCCAAATAAAAGAGTTGCTGTCATCATCGTCCTCAGAGCCAGTTTGAGGGTCATTAATAAAAACAAGTATTCATAAACGGGTCTAGCGAAAAGCCCAGATACACTCTCAGTGACAATAAACAAACAGATCACTATGTGTCTAAAAGGAAGACATGGGTCCTAATTCAGGAGTTACTATGTACTAGAGTAGATGACAGATCAAGTTGGTGACAGTCAACTTGTGGTGCTAAAACCACAATTACCTGGCGTTGGGCTGACTCTGGAAGCAGGTGGGAGAATGCCTGTTTGAGCAGTGGCAGCCCTGATGCAGGAAGCAGTTCACCTGCACACACTCCTTTGCATAATTCTGTTCCTTTTCCTGTTACTTCGAGATCACACTGAGTGTGTGCTCACGACAGGATCAGGAATGCAAAGGCAAGTCTCTGCATTCAGGTCCTCATTTCCGCCCCCCCCCCCGCATCTATTCATGAATAACTCTACTTCGTGTTCTGTTTCAGCTCCTAGGAAGATGTGCTGTCGATGTGGGAAGATCTATGGCGTGGCTCCTGCAGGCAAACACAGCAGCAGAGAGGAATGTCACTACCACCTTGGCCGACTGGTGAGTCATAAAGGCAAGTATCTGGTCATTCCATTTCATTTACTTGACGAGCTGGTGCCAAAGCGCTGGGGAGAAAAGTGGAATAAAGTATTCAGTTCAGTGTGTATTTGTTAAATACAGCCCAGTAAAGAGAAACTGTATTGATTCAAAAGTTTCCATTACAAACACTCCCAACCATCACTTCTTAACTTTGGAGCTCGCTGGCTCAAGAAGTATGGCTGTGATGATTCTTCCGCCTTTTTAAGACCTCAGGTCAATCAGCTACCTCCTGACTTCACCTGCTTTTCACAGGCCAGCATTAGAATAATTGCTTACGGCTTCAGTTCCTTGGCCCCTGCCCTGCACTGAGTGAGGATGAATACCTGCTTCCTCACCCCCAACCCAGCCCCCATTTCTTCTCCAGCACAGTAAATTCCCTACAGTCCACTCAGATGGGTTTTTTCCCCTACTCAGACCAAAAAAAACCTGGGTGCAGTCACCACTGTCTCCCCTCGGTGCACCCTCCCCCACCCCCATTCAAGGCCTTTGTTTTGTTTTTCCCTTTTTTCTTTTTTTCTGCCTATGCCAGCGCCCTTAGTTCCCCCACCAAGGATTGAATCCAGGCCACGGCACTGAGGGCACCGAGTCCTAACCACTGGACCGCCAGGGAACTCCCTGGTGCGCCCTTTCATCTCAGCGGTGTCCACGTCCCATTTGTTCTGTTACCTCCAAAGTGTCTCTTCTCCACCTCTGCTGCCCCCCACCAGGGCCACAAGACCCTCATCTCCTTCCCAAGCTACTGCAGCATCCTCCCAGTCTTACACTCCCCTGCCCCAAGCTACTTCTCAGCCAACAACCCCCAGAATAATTTTTAAATCACAGTTCTGTTTACATCACTCCCTTGCTTTAATGAAAACTCTTCAATAACTTTGTCAACCCTGCCGAATTTGGCCTCTTTCCCCTATCTTGTACCCTTTCCACAGTTTCCTTCCTATCACACTGGCCAACTTTCTGGAACCTTCTAACCTGCTGTCTCCTCTCCTTTTCACACGGCTGGTTCCTTCTCATCCTTTAGGTCTCTCCTTAAATGTGACCTACTCAAGGTTCTTTCGCGACCCCGTGATCTAAAATAGGTCCTCCCTCTTCTGTCACAACCTTTGAGGGCCTTTGACTGTCACTGCCTTTGACAGCACCCAACTGCATTTTGTAATGATTTAGCGATTTATCCGCCATCTTCAAAAGACTGTAAGCTCTCGGAGGGACCGAATGTCTCCCCGGCACTTAGCATGGTACCTAATGCGTACAGGCTGTCAATATCTGCGTGGATAGATGGGTGAACAGATGAATTATTTATGCAGATACGGAAATGAATATGAAAGCTATTATAATAACTGCTATGAAGAAAATAAAGCAGGGCAGAGGAAGTAGAGAGGAACAGTGGATGTGATTGAATTATAGAATAAATATAAAAATAATGGATCAATAGTAAAGTAAATCAGACAAGTTTGACTTAAGTGTTTAGGGCTTAGTTTTAGTGGGTGGGGAGACTATAAATTCCAAAAGGGAAGAAAAATAGGAAGACACTGTAGGAGAATAAAAGTAGCAGATTAACTACTGTGTGGAATAACTAGACGACACAGCGTAATGAACAGAATGGGACTTTGGAGCTGGCGGACCTGAGATTTTGGGCTGTTTCACCACTTACTTTCTCTGAGACCTTGAGCAGGTTTCTGAAGCTCTCTGAGCTTTTGTTTCCATATTCATAGAATGAGCTTTGTGTGGCAGTTTAGTGAGCTGATGTGTCCAATTCCTGGCTTATAACAGATGCTCTGCTAATACTGGTTCTCAGCCTCCCTTTCTCATCACAGGAGAAGGTAAGATAAAGCCGTGAGATGTCAGGATTGGATGAGTAATAGAAGGTTGGTTAAGCAAGAGTCTTCAGTGCCAGCCTGAGAAATCGGCATTTGATCAGCAATGTACAAGTGAAGCATTTGAGGAAAGTGATGTAATGAAAAATGTGCTTGAGGAAGATTAATCTAACCACATTTTATAGGAAGACTGGTGCAAAACCTACTGCAGGCAGAGGGGTTTTTAGGGAGCAGTTGGGAGAATATTACCTTAGGCCAGAGGGAAGAAGGGCTTGGGGTAGGTAAGGGTACAGGTGAGATGGAAGGTGTGAGAGAGATAAAAGAGAGAAGAAGGCTTAGGCTTGTTGCTGTGAAAATGTGCAAAGTGTCTGGCCAAGGAAAATGGAAGAAGAGGGTGTCGGGATTTCAGAGGTCCAGCCAGGGTTGGAGACAACATCTTTATTACGGTCTCAGTCTACGTAACTGGGTGACGTTGCTCAGGTCACATGCAGGAAGGGAGAGGGCGGTAGCTGGAGCCCATCATCCAGGGGCTTCAGCAAAGAGGGAAGGTCAGGGAGGAGAATATTTTGAAAGGATGGTTGACATAGAGTTAAAGCAGAATAAAGAAGTGACATCAGGAGAGGAGCTGAGGGGCCCGGCCACGTTATGGGGAAGCAAAGGGAGGAAGGGAAGAAAGGCATTCAAGACACTGGTAATTATAATTCACCTTCAAAGTGCAGCCTCTGAGAACTCGGCTTCTAGGAGTCAGTGTTTCCTGTTTGTTACATAATAGCTAGAAAAGCAACCATGCAGAGTTTTAGACTTTACATCAGATCGCTTGCATGGTGCGGTCTTAAAGATGCTTGTGAGTGAGACGCTCTGGGAGTTAGCCACTCCGCCTTGTCAAGCTTGCCTGTTTTGATTTTTACTTTTCGTGTGGTTTGCAGTTCTTGGTGGCTCAGAAAGGCGGCACAGCTGTTGTGAAGGTATCCTTGGATCCCCCGGGTGTCAGGTTGCCAAGGTAGGGCTTGTTCCCCAGAATGCTGCTTGTTTCAGAACCAGAGTTGCTGCCTCCTGCGCAGACCTTGGGGATCCATAAGCATTTGGTATAATCCACTAATTTTCAGTTGATGAAATTTTTATGAGCTTAGTTGCTCTTGCCAAAACGTACAGTAACTTATTTGGCAGTGTTTGCTTCAGCTTCACGTTCATGACCAAAAAGAAAACCTAGAAGGCTTTGTGAAGACTTCTGTCAAGTTCCCACCCTGCAGCGGGAATCACGGTGTATTTGCCGTGAATTGTGAGGTGGTACGCTGGTGGTATGTTTTGCCTTATTTATGCATGTGTAAAGAACGTTCCCAGGCTCGCTCTCTCAGTCCCACACAGCGCTGTGATGTTGTTCACACATTTTCAGATGAAGCAACTGAAGCTGAAAAGAGTTAAGTGACTTGGTGGGATACCTGCACTTGGTGATGGAGCCAGGAGTTGGCCCATGATCCTCTTTCTTTTACTTATTAATTTTTCTTTATATATAGTCACTGCTTGTCCTACTCATTACATTGCTGAAATTACACCGGTGGAAAATGTTATGAGTACTACTGTTATCCCCCAAATCAGCATAAAAGCTTTAATTTTTAAAAAACTATTGTTTTTATAGAGACAGTAAAATATTTATAGGGAGTTATCTTCTTTCATATGAGAATCAATACTAAACAGTAGGGGAAAAACAGAACTTGGAATCATGAGACCTCGGAAGCTCCACTGCTTATCAGGCAAGTCTCCCGGATGCTCCAATCTGTAAATTATGAGGTTAATAACAATCCGACAGTGATGGTGAGAATCAGATACACTAATATATGGCAAAGTGCTTTGTATATGTCGAACATTATGTGAACAGTCATCTTTAACAAAACATAAAATTAAATTTTTGTTCCCTGTGGCATATTTGGAAAGCAGATTTGTGGAGTTTTTAAGCTTAGATTTTTAATTGCAGACAATGAAAGCTGCTTCTGGCTTAGAAATCAAATGATTTTTTTTTCATTCAACAAGGTTTATAACTGCATTGTCCACTATGGTATCCACTAGCAAACAAACATGTCGGTATAGAGAACAGAGTAGCAGTTACCAGAGGGGAAGCGGGGGAGGGCAAAATGGGTAAAGGGGGTCAACTGTATGGTGATGAATGAAAACAAAATTTTTGGTGGTGCAGTGTGCTGTAGTGTTTATAGAAGTCAAAATATAATGTTGTACACATGAAACTTATATAATGTTATAAAACAATGTTACCTCAATAAAAAATTAAATTAAATTAAAAATTTAGGGCTTCCCTGATGGCGCAGTGGTTGAGAGTCCGCCTGCTGATGCAGGGCACATGGGTTCGTGCCCCGGACCAGGAAGATCCCACATGCCGCGGAGCGGCTAGGCCCGTGAGCCATGGCCGCTGAGCCTGCGCGTCCGGAGCCTGTGCTCCGCAACGGGAGAGGCCACAACAATGAGAAGCCCGCGTACTGCAAAAAGGAAAAAAAAACAATTAAAAATTTAGTTCCTCAGTCATAGTAGCCATATTTCACATACTCAATCCCCACTTGTGGCTGGTGGCTACCATATTGGACAGGACAGAAATAGAACATTTCATCTTCACAGAAGGTTCTTTTGGATAGCACTGACCTCTAATGAAAATAATTGTAAAGCCTAAGCCAAGAAAATGAAATTATTTTTATTAGCAGAAATATTACCAACATTAAGGAAAAAATTAAAGCTTGGATCATCTTTTATATGACCATCAGATCCACACACTGGCTTTTGTTAGCAAAACTGAATGATAGGGTTAGATTGTATATTCCAGTTAGAAATATTCCTTTAAGATATCTAAGATGTTAAAATATGTTTGCCCAATATGATGTTTAAATTTAATAGTTCCATCTTTATAGTGCTATACAGCCAAAGGTTTGGAACTTACTCAAGTGACAGTGGTTGATCCCAGCCTCCAGGTGGACTATGATACATTTGTGAAACCAGATGAAGAAGTCATTGACTGTAACAGTAGGTATGCATTATACACAGGGGTTTGTTTTTGAAATTATAGAACATTGAACATGTACTTTGAGTTTTAGCCTAGGTACTTTTATTTGATTCAACTTTAGCGCATGAGTTAACACTGTTTTCTTTTAATTAATCTGTTTATTCAAAACTATTCATGTTCTGTTGAGTACCTTGCTAAAATTATGTAGACACTGTATTAGGCCCTGGGTAACAACCCTAAATTAGAGATACGGCCTCAGCACTCATGTTGTTTACATGTTGGAATGGTAGGTAGGAGGCTAGAGAGACAGACAAAAATATTGAACACGTTATTTATTCATTCAATCATTAATCAGTTTCTTCTGAAAATACCATACTATTCCCATTGGATGAAAATTTCTATAATCCTGTAAACGTGTCGCTGAGTATACGTAGCTTTGATATAGCATACAGAACACTGGTTCAGTGCAAATTCTATTTTACTGTTATTAAAGTAGGACATGTTTCTGATCCAAATTCAATGCTAACTTGAGATAGTGTGATATAGATGTGCCTTTAATTTTTAAAAAGCTCATATAAAACACCCGATAATATCATTGATTAATTGAATTGGATTTCCTAAAGGCATATAAGCCATATGACATGACATATTTATATATTTATTTAAATATATCTATTTAAATATAAAATAGAAGACATTGATCTTATTCTACAATGAAAATTTAGAAGTGTTAATTACTGGTGTGACTGTATTTATTCAATCTTCTTTAAATAAATTCTCCAATGGTACTTAATATGACGTGTGTGTGTATACATGCACACATATATACATACATTTGTATATGTATATATGAACAAATATGACTTGATACACATATACACGTGTATATTACATGCATTATATACTATAGTACATAGTTTATAGTATTATAGTATATATAGTATACATAATATATATTATATATGTGTACGTCCATAATTTTGGAGCACAGTAAGGCAAGGTGGTCAAGTGAATTAAAAGTTGTTGTGATAAATTTTGAGAATAATTGTAAAGAATTCTGCTAACAAGAATTTTTTAACCTGAATTTCCTCATGGTTCATAAAAATGGTTGAATACGTAAAAACTCAGTAAAAGTTGCTGTTATCAGAAAATGCATTTTGTTACTAATCTCTCTCCTGAGCTCATTTGATTTTTTTTCCTACTCATTTTGGCCATATCCTAATAGCCCCAGCTATTTTATATTTTACTCTTTTTTTTTTTTACTTTATTGAGCTATAACTGACAAAATTGTACTATATTTAAAGTTACTGTACTCTTATTGGTTCTTGTTCTTCCATGGGTTTAGCGGAATCTTCTAACTCCTTTTTGGAACAAGTCAGGAAATGCTTTGCTAATTACTGATACTCATAGCAACAAAATGAGAACTGCAGGTCTTGCTTTAAAAATAAAAACTTGAATCTTTAAAGAAAAAGTCAAAAGGGGGCTTCCCTGGTGGCGCAGTGGTTGAGAGTCCGCCTGCCGATGCAGGGGACACGGGTTCGTGCCCCGGTCTGGGAAGATCCCACATGCTGCGGAGCGGCTGGGCCCGTGAGCCATGGCCGCTGAGCCTGCGCGTCTGGAGCCTGTGCTCCGAGACGGGAGAGGCCAAAGCAGTGAGAGGCCCGTGTACCGCAAAAAAAACAAAACAAAGCTCTATGTGCTAATGTGGTAGTCATTATCATTGTGTTATCACTGTTGCTTGATTTGCCCTTTTAGACAAAACAAGATAAGAATCACTGTGCTGATGACTTTGTCCAACTCTTGTAAACCAGAAGCAGTATAAGATGCCCAAGTCATTTGGCTAAACAGGTCAGAAAGAAAGTCCATCATCAATTGTGATGAAACCAAAATCGTTGTTTTGACATGGTCTTAGATCATTGTCTTTAATATTCAAGTGGGTAAAACTACGTTTATCTAATAGGTTATTATAGTCACGTCCTGGAAGATAACTTTTTCATATTAAGTCAGGTAGACTTATAAAGCCTACCTATAAGGTAGGCTCAAAATCAAATGGCATGTTCATTTTTCTTGGCATGATAGACTTGAAAATCTCCCCCTTAATACTCCAGGTTAAAATGGTCTGTTCTTTGCTCCATGTCCTAGAACAGGTGTCAGCACACTATGGTCCATGTTAGCCACCTGTTTTTGCAACTATTTTTATTGGAACAGAGCCACCACACCCACTCACTGATGTATTTTCTATCGCTGCTTTCATACTACAGTGGCATTGTTGAGTAGTTATAACAGAAGTGGTATGGCCTGCAAGCCTAAACTATTTATAACTCGGAAGAGAGTTTGGTGGCCACCCCCGATCTAGAACAGTGCTCTGCAACAGAACTCTCCGTTCTACATGTTCACTATCCAATATGGTAGACACTAGCCACATGTGGCTAGTGAGCACTTAAAATGTGTCTAATGTGACCGAGAAAACTATTTTTTCATTTTGCTTACTTAATTTCAATAGTTACATGTGGCTGGTGGCTACCACATTGCACAGCGCAACTCTAGAACTTTGGGGACCTTGACTGTTTGTTTCAGCCACCCCTAGGACTTACCTTCATGCTGAGAAGGGCTAGTTCTTCTTTAGTGTAAGAATGTAAGTAAGGCCATTTAATTTTCCTGAGTATCCACCTCTTTCCCTGCAAAGCTGGTACCATAGTATAGATAGTTGTTTCACACAGCACTGTTGTCTGTGCATGTGACAGATGAGACTGGAATGTGCTTCCACCAGACCCCACCCAAGTGTGAGCAAAGACAGCTGGGGACGTAAGCTTTCTGTAAGAAAGCTCTTCACAGGGGTGTCCTTCTGACACCTCAGCGACAGCTTGTCTCAGACTCAGTTTCTCACCATGACTTTCCTGTCTCTCATTTTCCAGGAACCGTTCTGTTTCACTTGTCTCCCAGACCAGAAAATTTGAAACCACTGTGTTTTTTTATTCCTTGTAATCCGTCTGTTTCTTTCACCCAGATTACTCGTAGATTTCTCTATTTCCCCCACCACCTTCTTTTATGTGCTCAGTATTCTGCAGCCAGGAACCAGTGTCTAGGAGGTGGCTGACACATTAAAAGTGAGAATTTAAAGCGTTTATGGATGGGGCGTAGTAGGTGCTAAACATTAAACTTCCAACCCCTTTCTTCTTCTTTTTTATTCATTTATTTAATTTTTGGCTGCATTGGGTCTTTGTTGCTGCGCACGGGCTTTCTCTAGTTGCTGAGAGCGGGGTCTACTCTTCATTGCGGTGCGTGGGCTTCTCATTGCGGTGGCTTCTCTTGTTGGGGAGCATTGGCTCTAGGTGCGCGAGCTTCAGTAGTTGTGGCATGTGGGCTCAGTAGTTCTGGCTTGCGGGCTCCAGAGCACAGGCTCAGTAGTTGTGGCGCACAGGCCCAGTTGCTCAGCGGCATGTGGGATCTTCCCGGACCAGGGTTCGAACCCGTGTCCCCTGCATTGGCAGGCAGACTCCCAACCAGTGCACCACCAGGGAAGTCCCAACCCCCTCTCTTCTTGATCAGTCTTTAAATTACTCTTGTCCTGAGGCTAATCTTCTTCAATGCTTTTTCAAAGTACAGCTCTTCTAACGAGGAATCCAAACTGGAAGCTGACAGTCCAGGCTCTCAGTTATCTGACCCCTCTCTTATTGTATCACTATTTCCTACTTTATTAAATCTCAGGAAAAATTTATTCACCTTCTTCCATGTGTAAGCAGAGGGGATTTGGACCTAGATGGGACTAATCCTTGTCCATGCCCCCTCCCCAGGGACAGACAAACCACTGAAATGGGCCTTGCACTAGAGTGAGGTGTGCCTGCACCTCCGCTGAGTCACAAGGTGGGAGGAGCCTGGCTCACCCTTTACCGCCCCTCACCCCGCCAGTAATTATTGGAACTGCTCTGAGCTCATGCTGCCCCCTGGTGGTGCTCCCTTGGTAGGAAAGTGGACTTGGAAGTCAGGCTGCTGAGATTGGATTTCCTTCTACCCTGCTGACTCAGCTTAGGCAACTTTCTTAACCTCTCGAAGCCTCAGTTTCCTTGGCTGTAAAAAGGGACAATAAAATACCTACCTTGCTAGGTTACTCTGCAGGTTGTAGTGAAATAATCCAAGTAAAGTGCCTAGTGACTGGCCTGTTGTAACTGCTCATGTCACTTGCTTTTGTAGCCTACTTACTGCTGCTACAGTTACTGTTGCTGCCATCAGTTTCCTTATTCTTTGGGAAGAACGTCTAAAGAGTTTTCCTCTTTCCTTTGACAGTTAATTCATACTTCAATTGTGGACACGACAGTTGTGTTTCCTCATCGGCTAGGCTTGCCTCACAAAAGATCCCTTAAAAGCCTAGTGGCCGACTACCTGCGGAGAATCATTCAGGATGATGGTAAGAGCCTGCTTGTTCGTGATAAATATCAGGATCCTAAGTCTGACTTGAGTAAACCATGAGGTTCATGGTAAAGGTCTACTGTTTGAAATGCTGCCCTGTGGGTTCTCTTCTTGGGTAGAGAATCCCAAAGCTTCTGCTTAAGTAAAAAGTGTTCCATGCTCACTGCCTGGTATAGTCCTAGATGTTCCACAGGCATCAAAATAGCAATTAAACTGAGACTGGTGACCACATCATGGTTCAGCAAGTTGCCTGACCTTGGAATTCATGCATAAAACTTTTGTTGGGGCTTCCCTGGTGGCGCAGTGGTTGAGAGTCCGCCTGCCGATGCAGGGGACACGGGTTCGTGCCCCGGTCCGGGAGGATCCCACATGCCGCGGAGCGGCTGGGCCCGTGAACCATGGCCGCTGAGCCTGCGCATCCGGAGCCTGTGCTCCGCAATGGGAGAGGCCACAACAGTGAGAGGCCTGCGTATCTCAAAAAAAAAAAAAAAAAACTTTTGTTGGTGTAGATCTAATTCCATTCTAAATTTTGCTGTGTACCTCCTTTCATATGTGATTTTCGTTAAGCCTAAAGAGATTCTAAAATTGTTTGGGTCCAAGTTCTCTCACCCAGGGTAAATAGTGTGCATTGCGTAAGAAGAAGTATAGCTCAAATTCAATACATTCATGCGTGCACTTGCTCTGTAGTGGATTGGTACAGAGGTTTTGCTCTCAGAACTTTTTTTTCTTTTTGGTTTTTCTGATGAAAAATACCCAACATTAAACAAGTTAACCTAATACAACAAGTACAGCCACCAACTATCCTGTTAGTGGCATTGTGATATGCATGAGATATGTGTCTGGCTTGGAATGGAGGTTAGTTACTCTGTACATTTCATGTATACCCATATAGGCCCCACTTTTGCACAAGAGGGAGAAGAAAGTTAATTTTGAGTATGTTAAAATTATGTTATAATGCTGTATGTTTCTACAGATGCTCCGCTGATCATGCCATTTATTGTACAAAATACAGATTTTACTTTATGGTCTTTACTCTTTCATTCTCTGTTTATTAGACACTACGCAATACCATCTTGCAGAAAATCTTTAATTTACATTATCTGCTTTGTTAAAAATATTCATATCTCAAATTCCCAGAAAATGCTCTTATCAAATTTGTAATGTGTTCTACTGAAAACAATCTGGAACCATGGACACAAAAATATTTCACCTAACAAAAAATACCCTATGTAAAACAAAATCTTCGAAAAGCTATATAATACCACAGTTCTCTCAGAATAACACAAGTAAACAATAATATACCATTTTAGAATTGTGGTCCATATGATTTTTCTCATTTAATCTCGGATGTCATTTATTATTTTCACCAGAACTGTAGGCTTGATATTTTGGGTAGATTTCATCTACTTTTTAAAACCATGTCATTTTGTATCTAAGGTCACTCTTTGTCTGGAGAGGTGTACTTTTTCTAGCGTCCCTTATTTCTGGCTTCTTTTTTTTTTTAATTTTTTAATTTTTTTATTATTATTATTATTATTTTTTTTTTGCACTACACGGGCCTCTCACTGCTGTGACTTCTCCCGTTGCGGAGCACAGGCTCCGGACGTGCAGGCTCAGCGGCCATGGCTCACAGGCCCAGCCGCTCCGCGGCATGGGGGATCCTCCCGGACCGGGGCATGAACCCGTGTCCCCTGCATCGGCAGGCGGACTCTCAACCACTGCGCCACCAGGGAAGCCCATTTCTGGCTTCTTGTCAGATCTCTGTCGTTCAGTGGTACCTGTCACTTTGTTGTTGTATCTCCCTGGAAACGAGGTTCATGGAGAAAGTACTGATGTGCTATCCAGTCATAGCAATGTAGTGACCACATGACTGAGGACAGGTTACATAGAGAAAGGGAGATGCTTGTTCATCTGGATTTATGTAAAACATTTCTAAAGCAACCAGTAGGGGTTGTCCTAGGTATGAAATAATGAAATATTGATAAGTGGCCAGTGGTAATTTTGTTTCAAACTCAAGACTTCGTTTTGAGACCATCCGTGGGTAACAGCACAGAGTTGTCTATGTCTAATGTGCTATTTTATATTCTATACTATTTGAAGGTCACAATTCAAGTGAAAATGCAACCGCCTGCATGGAACTGGTACTCTGGAAGGTAAAAGACGACCTGAAAGGAAAGAAGTAACCACTTTGCCCAAGAATATCTTAAACCTCTGCATTGCTTCCGTGACTACTTGGCCTCCACTGCTGGCAGTAGAGTTTGGTCTATAATAACATGAGGTTTCTCCATGCTTTCAAAGAGAAGAGGAGAAGGACAAGCACTGTTGAGGTCTATTTATTACATTTTAAAGGTTAAATTTCCACAGTGATTTCTAAAGTTGTGACTGGGGACGAGCGGGGGAAGGAATTAGGTTTTCTGGAATTTGACTCATCTTTGTAGGCAGTGTACAAATAACAGTGGAAGATGGTTTGAAGTTGAAGTAATGGGTCCAGGACTTTCACAAAGGTCGTTTCTCAGGTTACTTAAATTCCTTTTTCTCTCTAAATACTTAGAACCATTATGCTGCTTGGAGATAGAAACATCTTTACCTAACAAAATTGTAAGTTTTCTTTAGATCATCTATATAGAAACAGAAGTGGAGATTTTCCTCACAAACTATATGGAAGTAAATGTAAACTTTTCAGTGTACTATTAACATAAAAGTTCTGGTCATTTGGCTACTGTGTAATGTGTTTTTAATCTAACTGGTGTATTCTTACTTGATATCAACAACTCACTGATTTTTTTTTTTAAGGCAGTGTCCTATGGCTCTTCTAAACACACTGAAATCTAATCTATATACCCAGTACTGGAATTGTCTAATTCCTTTAAGGCGTTGGTTCTTTCCTTCTTAATTGCTTTTTGATGATGTGGAAACTGGCCCATGGAAATGACATGACTTTATTCAATTTGACTATCGACCTTTGAGTAAGTATGAATCTTTAATATTAATGCTGTTAACATGCTACAAAACTACAAAGGTTTCTCTGCCAATGGTAGGGATGAGACCCAGAGCTGTCAATCGTATGGTCTCTGTGCCAGGAGTAAATTCAAGTTGATGGTGATGATGTGCCCTCAGTAAGAACACCTCAGGTTTGCTGCTTTGGTACTTTGAATTTACAAGTAAATCTTAAGTATCACTGAATTCGTTTTTCTTTTTTCTTTTTAATTATTTATTTTTGGCTGCATTGGGTCTTTGTTGCTGTGCGCGGGTTTTCTTTAGTTGCTGCAGGCGGGGGCTACTCTTCGTTGTTTGCGGTGTGCGGGCGTCTCATTGCGGTGGCTTCTCTTGCTGCAGAGCACGGGCTCTAGGTGCGCAGGCTTCAGTAGTTGTCGCGCACAGGCTTAGTTGCTCCACAGCATGTGGGATCTTCCCAGACCAGGGCTCGAACCCATGTCCCCTGCATTGGCAGGCGGGTTCTTATCCACTCTGCCACCAGGGAAGTCCAGTTCCTTTTTCTTGATACCGTAAGTACTTCCTTAGTCATCTCTTATACTTGACATGAAGTAAATTTGTAATGATGTAAATTTAAAGTATTTTAAATATATGTAATCAAGAAGGTCAGGCTGCTATAGAAAAAGCAGCTGTTATTATGTATTCCAAAGCCACATGCAAAATTTGAAGACATTATCTACATTTTTCAGATCATCCTTGTTCTTGTTCAGTTCCATGTACATGCAAACCAAGAGCTGTCAGGAGTATCTCCACAACATTTGGGTAAAAAGCAAAATGGAACTATTCACATATATATACATATATACACATATATCTATACATATATATGTATAGATAAATAGTGTGTATATATAGTTTATATATATGTGTGTGTATATATGTGTGTGTGTATATATATGTGTGTGTGTATATATATGTGTGTGTGTATATATATATATGTGTGTATATATATATGTGTGTGTGTGTATATATATATATATGTGTATATATATATATATATATATATTTGGACCTACTTTCAATGGCTCTTCATTTGAGCCCCTACTTAGTTGATGCAATAAACGCTGCGACAGCCGTCTTGCTTTTGTTTTGTCTCCACTGCATATGCTGTTGTGGATGAAGAGCGTTTGGGACAAATACAATTTCCTGGTCATTGTTTCTGATGCATAAAGTTGAGCAGATGGCAGGAATATGGAACATTATGCGGTATGGCGAACTGTTAACATTGCAGCACAATTAAAAGGGATTCTAGTTCTAAGCCCTCAGTTCACATGGGAATACTACCAGAGGTGCAAGAAAACAGATTAGACAGTAGGATACTTCTGGAAGACATTTCTAATCTTGTGAGCTTGAGATACGTCTGGTGGCATATACCCACCAACTGCTCTCTGCATATTACCAACAAGGTAGAGGATGATAATTTAAGGTGTTTTTCTCAAAAGTATAATACAGACATTTGGCAATACCTATGAGACACATTCCTGGACAAAATGTGGGTAGGCAAGACATTTATTCACTTACTATATGATCTCAGTGTAGCATGTGCCTACAGTATAAATGGTAAACTCACAAATGATCAAAACTAAAACTTTTTACAATGTGTAATACAGGTAGGGATGTTAATCTGATATGATGTCACATGTCTCCCAAATATAACTAACTAACTCCAAGCTTCCTATTTTAATTTCTTAATAAACACATCAATGTTATCAAAGAAACTAAAACTAAATCCTATTAATTGATCAAACTTATACTTCTCTCAAAGTTCTTAGGCATCTAAGGAACGAGATTTAAATCTGTTTTTCAGGGTTAGCATTCTGGACTGACTTGTGGGCTCTGGAAACACCTGACAAAGTTGTCAAATTATGAAATGAAATTGGGGTGGCTTCCACAGGTGAGGGGGAAATTTTAGAGATAGAAGAAGCTCTTTTATATTGCTTAGGTACAGACTTAAATCCATGTCCTGTAAGAATTCATACATTTCCCCTACTTTTCTCACCTGTGCTATCAGGGTCAGGTTTACAATATTTTCTTCTACACAGCAAGACATAACATCCAATATATAGGTAAATATCAAAAATATCTGGGACAATAATGAGTTATGCACTACAGTAATTGTACTCTCACACCTTCCTGTAAAGTCCATGTTTTTAGAAAAATATATTATTGCATATGAAACCACAGGCATTCTGATTCCAGCACATTCTTACTCAAAATAGTATATATACAGTCCTAATAGAGGGTACTATAGATTCACACACAGGGGTCTTACGGTGAATGTCCCAGACAGACAGCAATCTATATACACGTCCATATTCTATGTCACCTCTCTTGACAGAGACTTGCTTGCTTGGCATCAAGTTCTCAAGGGTCTCTCATGCTGGTGAAGCGAAAACGGAATATACAGCTGAAGATGGTCTGTCCTAGGCTGCTTCTTCGGCAGAACAGTCGATTCCTGCGTAGGTAAACTTCTCATAAAGCGTGGTATTCACGTAGGTCTAGAAGAACAAGAGTGGTTCAGAGACACAAACTGGCTCAGTCCTGCCTCTGCCAGGGGCAGTTACAGTAATACCCCAGTTTCCTTAGCTTGTTTCAACTCAGATGCGGATACTTGGGGGGTAGTTTTCTATCCTTATTCCCTCTGTTGTGTTTAACAACTTTCTTCCTGAAAAGCATCCCCTGACTTCTGCAAGTAGGATTGCTTCCTCTCACCTGTTTCAGTCTCCGGCTTCTCTTTCTCATGGTCTCTCACTGGTCCCTCCTGACACGCCCCACATCCTCTAAGGCCCCTTCCTCTGTCTGCTTCTCACCTCCTGCTGTGTGACCTCACCCACATCTTTGGTTTAATTACCAACTGGGTTTTGATGACGTTCAACATCTACTTCCCTAACCTAGATTTGTCTTTCGAACCTCAGGTCTGTATAGTCAACTACTTTCTAGAAATTTTGATAGAATGCCTGACCCTCCCCATAGTAACCTGTAGACCACGCTATGTTGTCTACCTGCTGTTTGTCCTTGGGCAAGTCACTTTTCACCCTTCTACGTCTGTTTCTTCCTCTATAAAATTAAAGGGTCAGGCTGTATGACTGATGAGATTTAAGATTGCTTCTAGCTCGAATAAGCCAGTTGTATATGTTGTGCTACTGTGTGTGACTGTATCTTATATAGGAATCTTATGTCCTCCAAAATTGTAACTTCCTCAAAGTTGGGTCCACATCCTTATGTCCCTCTAGCACCTAGGGTCATGCTCAGGAGAACCTGTTGACTTGTATCAACTTTTTATTAACCACAATAGACACATGAGGAATTCCACTTAAAGAACCCCTGCTTTGATCTCCATACTCACCTTTCGTTCTTCTAACATCCTGTTTAAGGACACCAGGATCTGGGCAAATGAGGGCCTTTCATAAGGCTTCTCCCGCCAGCATTGTCTCATGAGATCATACCTTTTGAAAACAGTGAAAGGGTTAAGTCTACAACTGTGCTTCAGGCCTGCGCACAGCCAGGTGTAGGGTATGGCAAAAAAGAGAATGTAGCCACCCAACGCATGGTCATCACGCTTAGCCAGCAAAAGACAAAAGTACGGCACCTAGGAAGATTCTGTTAGGCCTCCCATCTCCCCATCCAAGTCCCCTTTCTTCTCCCACTAGATCTAGTGCCTGCTTTAGTTACCACTCCCATGGGATCTTGGTCTCAGCTATTCTGATTATCTGGAAAGAACTGAGTTACATGTCTAGGGCAGCATGTCCCTTGGAATACCACACCTCTCAAAATGTCAGGGTTTTATTTTTTTAAAATGGCCCCATGCTCAAATAAATTTGCAAAATGCCACCCATGGCATCTTCCTCTTAGGGATCGACCCAGAAAAATCTTGAGAAGTCATTCCATTAAAAACAAGCTACCTTTTTAACCAGGTTTAACCTAGAAGCTTCCCAGACATAACTGATCACAGAACTCTGTGTCATTTATTTACGTCTCACACTTTCCACCTAGCTTAGGAAGTGCTGGTCTAAGTCAGTACTTTCTCAAATGTGGCCAGAACTACTTGTTAAAATGCAGATTCCTGGGACGCACCCTAGATGTATAGAATCATGTCTGGGAATGGGGCTCAAGATTTCACATGCTGACCAGGTGACTCAGGGGACCTGTAGTGCACAGAGGGCTCTCAACCATCAGCCTGGGGTGTTAGAGATTCTATCAATAGAACAGTTTGTACTTTAACAGAAGTTTCATAAGGGCTGAAAATATCACTCCTTATGGAATGAATCTCAAAAGATGACATTTTAGGGACTTTGTCCAATGATGGTTCAGGTACATCCAGGTTTTCCCAGGATGGTCTAGTTTTATATCTCTTGTACCATAACAATAACAGCACCCTATTTCACTCTTAGAAGTGGCTTGGTTTGGATGATAAATTACTTGCTCAGCCTAGAGCCTTGCACTCTTCAAATCATGCCAGTTAGGCAGCAACTACATTGGTTAGTTCTGGGAATGGCAACATCGCTAAAGATAATCATTATTCCCCTGAGAAGAATACTTATTCCTGGAAAATAATCCTCATAGAAGTAAGATTTTATGAAGAAAAATCTGTCTTTCTTAATATAACAGCTCTGAAATCTCTGTCCCCAAAGTTAGTCTCAAGGTTTCATACATTTAATTCATGGATAATTTCATGAATTTATTTCAGATCTTTTCTGCCTTTGTTGCCCTTTCTCCTTTCAACCTTAAGATTCAACCAAGAATCATCACCTTAAATTCCTCCTGGATTTCTATGCCTAGAAAGCTGTTATTCCCTGCCCATTGCATCACAGTCTTAGTTTCAAGAACCCCCTTGTTTCTGACTATATGGGGTGTGCATGTGTGCGTGCGTGTGTGCACATATAGGTAAACATACGTGTATGTATCAGATAGCTCCTTCACTAGAGTCAGTCCAAGAAAGGTACAGGGAGAAAGTCAGGATAAAATGGCCCCGGGTGAGGCCTGACTTACACCTCATCATCACAGTTTAGCGGCTTCTCCAATCTGTAGCCCTGGGGCAGCTTCTCGTAGAGTTCTGCACACGTCATCCCACAGTAAGGGGTGCCACCTGGAAGACAGGAAACGGTGCACCCTAAGCCCCCTCGGATGCAGAAGTCAGCATCTCCTGCCCTGAGGCTATACAGCCAAGGGGCTGGGAGAAAGACGGGGTGTGTCAAGCGATGCTGAGCACCCGTGGTGATCTTCCTCCGGAGCAAGCCTACCGCACATCACAGCTGGACTTCGGCTACAGACCGTGCTTTCGTGCGGCCACTCCTTAGTGCAGAGATCCACCACAGTCTCCTTCCTTCTGGTGCTATTCCTCTTCCCCAAGTCTGTCTACACACAGCACGTCTATTGTACCAATGACATGGATCTTTTTCCTAATTGGAAGTCTGTATTTATGTTATGCAATTCCTATTTTATCTATCAATGTTAATTAGAAAAGCAATACATGTTTACTGTGGAAAATACAAAAAATAATGCAGAAAAAAACTACATTTTAAAAAATCCTTCTGTGTGGTCCTCCCAGTTTTTTTCATGTGTAATATTTATAAAACCGGGATTATGGGAATTTTTTCTGGTTTTTGGCATGCACATTTTCACGTGGTATTAAATGGCCTTAGAAAATGTGACTTTTCATAATATACTGTCTTCAAGTTGTAGAAGTAAACTTATGACAGCTCTGTGACATCTGTGCACAAGCAGAGACAACTCAGAATGAAGTTCTTGACCACCAGGTTATTAGTATTAAATATGACATTAAACACAGGGCTTTCATAAAGAGAACCATGGGAATAAACACACTCAAACATGGAAACCCGTAAGGTTCTTTTCCCAAGTGGCGTCTGTTGGCACTGAGTACACGTTACCCATGAGATTATACGGTAAAGGAGTCCGGGAGGGGCCCACTCGCTTTGCCTAGAGCCTCACCTGGTAGGTAGACATGGATACTCACCTAAGCTAACAATCTCCCATAGTAACACGCCATAGGACCATCTGCAGAGGAACAAAAGAGAAACCAATAACCAGCACGTATGTTGCCCAGTCAACTTTCTGCCCAGAAAGCCAGGGCGACTAAGCCTAGGTCAGAAAAGGAAAAGTTACATGTCTGTTTCCTAGGCTAGGGCCTTGCACACAGCATGCATTTATCTCCTCTTCGGCCAGTGGAAGGATTATAACAGGGAAAGAGTGTTAGCTCTGCCAGAGCTCCCACTCGCTTTAGGTAGCGAATGCAAGGTGGAAAGCTGGAAAGCAGGAGATTCTAAGCCAGACAGACCTATGTCAGATCCCATCTCTGCCACCTGATACTTGTGTGACCTGAGACAAGTGACTAGAACTCCTGAGGCCTCTTAGTGTATTCTTCCAAAAGTGAGGACACCAATTTCTTAAAGTTATGCAGAGATGATGTGAGATAACATATAAAGGCACACACTGAAGACACAGGAACACTCGGGGCCTCAGTTCTTCCTCCTGAAAAGAGGGAACCTGAGCAAGAGGGCTCAGGCCTCAATCCCAACCCTTCCTTCCCCCGCCAGCCTGAGACTTGTCATGCAGGCTGCAAGCAGAGATGGTTCCCACTGTGTCTGTCTGCTTTCCATCCCTGCCACCTCTGATCCCCAGCAGCTACTGTGGGGCCACCTCCTCTGATCTAGGTCCTCGTGCTGAGGTCAGTCTGGGGAGTGGAGCCATGGGAAGGCTGGGATGCCCCTTGCTCCTCTGGAGATGAGGGATTCACCACTTGAGGTCACTCCTCGACATGCAGAAAGAAACCCAAAGCCTGCCACCAGGGAAAACTGTCCCCTCTGTGGCTTCATTTAGTCTGTGATTTCCTGGGATTAGTGATTAGCTTTATTCCCCAGACGGATACAATATTTCTGCTTCTCTTTAAAACCTCTGTCAAATGGATATTTTTCTGGGACAAAAAAAGAAAAAAAAATCCCTCAGCAGTGAGAGGCTTTACTTACACGTCACTGTTGGTTGTATACACGCTGTAATTTAGTGACTCGATCGCCATCCAGCGCACGGGGAGCCGTCCCTGGAGAGAACGAGGTGAGATGCCGCTTAGGCTGGACAGGGCCCCTTCCCAAGGCTCGCCGCTGGCGTGAAGCTGGGACTCACCCAAGTCCCCGGGGAGGTCCCCAGACAGAAGGCGTGGCAGACTCAGGAACTGTTTTGCACATGTCCCACCCACAAGTGTGCTTTTAAATTCAAAGACTTGCAAATTGTGTGAGTCCCACTTACCTCAAGGGGCCCCTACCACAGTTTCACATAAAGAAAAATAACGATGTGTGCAGACGTGTGTGTGTGGATGTGTGTGTCCTTTCGCTAGTCACTCAGTTATTCCCTTTGTGGCTGTCAGAGGCACTCAGAGGTGTGAAAGGAGAGACAGGCCTAGGAAGTAAGCTGTAATGCAGGAAAGGCTAAAGTGATGGGAGGAGACCGCGTGTGCCTGGAGGGGATTGTGCAGGAGTTTCCAGAGGAGGGGACACATGAGTTCGGTTCTGTAAGATGTGTAGGCACCATCAGGTGTATGGGGGAGGAAAGAGCATTTCAGGCCAAAGGGAAGAGTATGCCCGTGATTCACAGAGAAGGTGATGACTTCTAGCCAGTGCCACGTGCATTGGGTTTGGAGACAGGATGAGAGACACTTGCCCACCCTTTGGGTGCCTGGCCCCGACTCCCTCCAGGTTTGCCCCATTTCTTGGCTTATTGAGTCCAGGCTGGGGAAAATGAGATGTGGACTGGAAAATGTGAAGTTTGACTTCTGAGTTTTATTCCTAGTTTCCTCAAATTTGCTATGAATTTGGGTTCCTTTCCTCTCGACCCACCCCAGGAATACATGAACCCTACTGAGAGATGGATCCCTCCCTCCCAGAGATCTGTCCAAGCTCTAACAGTGGCATTTCAGCTTACATTAGCCAGTGGGTGGGGCAAAATCAGGAGTATTTAGGGGATCTTTCTCAGCCCCCCTCAAAACCAGAGCAGGCATTCTCCCAGACTCCCCTTCCATGAGACCAGCCCCGACCTGGATCCCAAGGATTATTCCTGAATGTGAAATTCTCTCCCAGTTCTGTATTTACTGGCACTATTTTGAAGCTCTTTCTGACCATAAATCCCAAATGGTTGTCCTGTACTTTAAGGTTTAAATATAAAAGTATCCTTTCTCAAAAAAGATCCATGGTTGCTAGGGGTGGGGTCGGATCTGGGGTCTGAATAGGCAGAAAACAGGATTTTTAGGGCGGTGAAAATGTGTAAGATACCATAATGAAGGACATAGGTCCTTATAAATTTCTCCAAACCCATAGAATGTACAACACCGGGAGTGAGCTTTGATGTAAACTATAAACTTTGGGTGATTATGGCATGTCAATGCAGGTCCATTGGCTGTAACAAAGGTACCTCTGTGGCAGAGGATGTTGATGATGGGGGAGGGTATGCATGTGTGGGGTAGGGAGTATATGGGAAATCGCTGTGCCTTCCTCTCCATTTTGTTGTGAACCTAAAACTGCTCTAAAAAAAAATAGTCTTCTTTTAAAAAAGGATCCTTTCTCACATCTACATCTTCAGTGTTCTCCTCAACATCCACGCCTCCCTTCTCTCTATGTCCACCCCACCCCATCTGTCACCTGTTTTTCTCTCTTCCCCTTCACAGCTATGGAACGGAAAGAGTTGTCTCCATTTCCTGTTGGGTCTTTGCTCTCATTTACTCCCAACCAGCTGACCTCTGACCTCGTACCTCCTAATGACTGATTTCCATGCACACTTCTTCCTTTCTGTTTTATTTGACTGCTTTTGGATCTGCCCACATGTGTCTGTCCCTACTGCTATCACCTTGGTGCAGGCCACCATCATCTCCTGCCTGATGAAACCACCACCTCTCCACGGATCTCCCAGCCTCTAGTTTCACCCCGATGACCTGTTCTCCACACCACAATCACTCTAAATGGCAAGTACAACCATGTGGTTCCCTTCCTTAAAGTTCTTTAATGTCCCAAGATCCCCAATGCTTAGATGAGTCCCCAAATCCTTAGCTGGCATCCAAAGCTCTTCAGGACCTTATCCCCACTTGCGTTTTAACTCCAACCTTGCATTTTATTTTTTACTTATGGCCTTCCACAAGCATACACTCTTTTCCATAGTTACAATCACAGTGAACCTAACCATTCTGGAACTTTCCACACTCCCTTGGAAAGTCCCAGCCTTGCATTTTAACTCTCCCTTTTTTCTGCATCACACTCCAGCCATACTGAATTACTTAATGGCCAAAGGTTCCATGCTTTCCTTTGCCTCTCGATTTTTATATATACCACATCCTCCAGGTCATCCACTTCATTCTGACATCTCCAATATCTATTTGACATTTACTGTAAAGCTTCAGTGTGCTTCCTCTGAGTTCCCATGGCACTGGCACTTTCCTCATCCTCAGCCTCATCCACTGTGACGATTGTTCATTATGGGTCTCTGAGCTCTTTGAAGGAGAACACTGTGTCTGAATTATATTATCCCCAAACCTAGCACAAGCATGAAACATTATAGTAATAAATAAATCCATGCTGACGGGATCGATATATTAATCAATGATAGTAAAACCCCAAATCACTTAAGTACGTTAGTTTGCTACACTTCCAGTATTAGCATCGCCTGGGGGAATTTAAAAAAAAAAACTGATGCAGGATGCCCTCCCCAGAATAACTGAATCAGAATATCTAAGCCATAGGACTCAGCATCTGTATTTTTTTTAATTTCCCCGGACGACTCTAGGTACAATAGGAATTGAATCTCTGACTTAAATAATAGGCCAGAGAAAGTGGCTCCTCTGCCCTCTGGTGGTGTCTTGCTATACTGCACCCTTCTTGCCGGGAGCTTGCTCCTCTCCAGTCCCTTCTCTTTTCTTCCCCTACCCTCACCCTGTCCTTTTCCTCCCCAGACCCCATGCTGCCACTGCACACTTTGCCCTTCCACTGGGAGATAGACTTGAGCCCTACCTGTGCTCCGCCCCTCTAAGCACTCCTCCTAAGCTCCCCAATATACAGAAATCCCTACCCTTGATGAAATGTCGAGCAAACCAACCTTAGCTTTGGGGGCCTAAGGAAAGCAACCAAATAAAATGCGTGGATTACGGGGCTAACCTGTGTTAACCTCTCTTGCCCCTCATCTGGGGCAAACCCCCGCCCCGCCCACTCCAGAGTGAAGGAAGGAGAGGGATTCTGTGATGGAGATAAGAGGATTCTAAGGAGGATGCTCCCAGGAGGAGTGGGGAGAGCCAGAGTAGATGGGTGAGTGGTGGTAGGTCCTGCTTCTTTAAGACCAGCCCAGCTCCTTCCCAGAGAAAAGTCTGCTTTGAGTGGGGCAAATCTGAAGAGTTTAGGGGAAAAAAAAATATTGCCTGGAAACCAGCCCTCAGGGAGGCATCTCTGGCTTCCAAAAAGTGCTGATGTTAATAAGTATACAGGACCAGGGGCATGGTGGTCTCTAAGAACCAAAGGAGACTAACTTCAAAACCTCATCCAAAAAGAGAGTGGGAAGTTCCAAAGTGGTTAGGTTCACTGTGATTGTAACTATGGAAAAGAATGTATGCCTGTGGAAGGCCATAAGTAAAGAATAAAATAAATTAATCGTGTCCAGGTTGTGAACTGTGGACCATTTCCTCTTGAAAGCATTCTTGAGTATTATTTCTGTGTTATCTTGTCAGTAACTAAAATAAGTATATTGAAGAGAAAGGAAACCTGAGCTTGAGGATAAACACAGAAGCCTGAGCCTTGCTAGGAGGCAATTTGGTACCCACAAAAGTAAAAGGACCCTCTATATGTTATAAGAACTGGAGTCATCCCAAGAAAGCTGAGCCCAGGTAATGCTGGGAGAGCCAGGCCAGTGGAGTGGACCTACCCAACACGTGCAAAGACTACAGGGTGTGTCACCCCCAACGCCCTACATTGCCCACCCGCTCAGGGAAAGCAGAGGGTGGTGGCATGTTGTCGGCACAGCACTAATGTCCAGGAATGTGGCATGTCCAGGGCTTTATGATTCTAGGGTGGACAAAAGTAGCAGAATGAGTCCAGCTTCTCTCTTCTAACACTGTGGTGAGGTTCTCCCAGGAGCTTGTATTTGAAGATAAAATATGAATGTTTAGGAGACTAGGTATCATTAGGTGAAAGTGGATTTGATTGGGGCTTGAAGAGTGAGCAGAGAACTTTTGGCAAAGAGGGAAATTTTGTATGAGCATTTAGAAGTTATGAGTTTCTCTCTAGAGCATCCTTGTGATTTAGGAACCTCATTAATTGATTTCCTTGATGTTTTAGA
The DNA here is from genome assembly GCF_964165515.1 of Mesoplodon bidens. Taxonomy (NCBI): domain Eukaryota; kingdom Metazoa; phylum Chordata; class Mammalia; order Artiodactyla; family Ziphiidae; genus Mesoplodon; species Mesoplodon bidens. Next base: position 52,997,046 of record NC_138162.1, read on the forward strand.
AGGTATATTAAGTGTCTTTTCCCCCCTCCTAAGTTTGCTGTGCAAAAGGGGACTGTGGGAGCTCTCCAGAGGTTTCTGAGTGAGACCAGACCTCAGGGTCTGGGCTGGATGTAGACCTGAGTCCCTGCAGCACTAGGCTTGCACGTTCAATTACTTGGCCACATGTGACAGGGCCTTCTTCATTGGTAAATGTCGACCCTCCAGTCATTTTAGGAATCAAAAATGAGAAAGGATGTTTGCTGGGCCAGGGCATTATCCAATGGGGAAAATGGTCAGAGGCCTCAGTCATCACAGAAAGATGGTATTCTAAGAGAAACAACATCAGGAGAGGGAGGGGTGCCCCAGAAAGGATCTCATCAGTGTCTGTTCTGAACTTACCATCGTCTTTTTCACATACACTTCTTGACCTCGGGACAATCCAAAATCGGCTATTTTGGCTACATAGTTTTCACCAACTAAAATGTTCCTGGCAGCCAGGTCCCTGTGAATAAACTGAAATTTAAAAAAAAAATCATGTATTTTCAGCATCGCATTTGCTTTTTCACTCCATTTTGTTTCTTGCGTAGGGGCAAGAGCTTTGGGAAACAGAGAGGTCAGTGTGAAAAGGGGTTTTCAAAAGTCACCAGAATCCAGTTCCCTTAAAGTTCCTCTCCTAAATGCTCAGTGAGTGGATTCTGCCAAATGACCCACATGTCTCTGGAGGAGCAACCTGGAAGAAAAACCAGGTCATGAAATCTTCCAGTTGCCGTGAATGGCCTCTGCTACTATGCATTATTTAGAGCCACACCAAGCTTAGATCGGTGAAGGCACCTCACCAAATATACATGATAAGAGTCACTAGATAAACATACCGTCAGTGTTGGGCATTAACTTCTATATAAAGAGATGACATATTAGCAAAGATATGAAAGTTAGAAGATTGTAAGAAGGAATTAAGGAAGAGACAGCGACCAAAAACAAATGTACAAACTTATCTAAACTCTGATTCCAGAGAGACTTTCAGAGGAAAGATGTCCAAAGCAAGATCCTCAGGACGAACCTGTTTTTGGCTCAAGTAGTCCATTCCCCGGGCCACATCTGCTGCAAAGTGGAGGAGCTGCTGGGAGGACAGCGTGGAGGCGGTGCTGTTAGCGATGGCGAACGCAGGGTCCGTCTCCAGCACGCGGCTCTTGCGCAGGAAGTCAAGGAGGTTGCCGTGGGGGGCATACTCGATGGCCAGGTACAGGTAGCCTGGGCAGGAAGGGAGACAGCACCACTTTATCGGTAACCCTAAGCTGCCGTGATATTTCTGAGATGTGCTATGATTCTCAGGAACCGCTTATACACCTCTGTTTTATCGTAAAGTTACACACCTAGTGGTACCGACCTCGGTAATGCTGGGGCCAGGAGGAAGACAAGTGACATCATTCCTGCAATACTTAAAGTGCTTGCTCTCAGGGTTCCCCTCCCCACCTCTACCAAACATAGAGGGCTTCCTGTCACCTACTCGGTGACACTAGTAGAATGAAATCAAAGCATTTGCTTCCAGACGATCTAAGACAGCTAGTCCACATCACCTGTCATTTTTTTATTCAATCAATATTGAATATCAAGAACCTAATATGAGCCAGGCATGTTATTCCAGTATGAATCTAGCTTTTTTTTTTTTTTTTTTTTTTTTTTTTGTGGTACGAGGGCCTCTCACTGTTGCGGCCCCTCCCGCTGTGGAGCACAGGCTCCGGATGCGCAGGCTCAGCGGCCATGGCTCACGGGCCCAGCCGCTCCGCGGCATGTGGGATCTTCCCAGACCGGGGCACGAACCCGTGTCCCCTGCATCGGCAGACGGACTCCCAACCACTGCGCCACCAGGGAAGCCCGAGGTTATATTTTTTTAATCAAAAAACAATGATAAAATATCCATAGCAGAAGAGGACCCACACCAGGTAACTTTCTCTCTCTCCTGCCTTCTGCTCCTCCCTAAAATCTGGAATAAGTCACTATATTGCTGAGTAGGTCACTAGTCAGCAGAGCCTAGTGTCAGGGATTGCATTTTTGCTTACAGAAACCAGAAAACTCAACCTTTTAGGAAAAAAATAAAACAAAATAGTTCCTAGAGGAAACTATGGTGCAGTGTCTTATTTTTATTCCAAATTGCTTTCTCCTTTTCCCTTTTTAATAAAATGTAAGCTGCTTTGATAAAAACATTGATCTTTGGAGCCAATGAAAAGTAAAGTGGTTTTACTGTCTTTTAAAGGTGAATTATTTGGTCTTTTTTTAATGTTGAAGGAATTTAAACTTCAAAGATATTCTAAGGAAGTGAAATTCTCAAAAATTAAAAAAATCTAGCACTGAATCCTGTTGTACTATAAGGAAAGATATACTTCAATTCTGGTATGAATGTGCTTTCTCACTTCTTTACTGAATTATAAATTTTAAGAGCCAACCAATAATGTGACGATAGAGCAAAATATTAAAAGATATACATTCTTCTGTTGTTGTCGGTTTCTTTTTTTTTTTTTAACTTTCATTTACTGCTGTCCCATGCTGATTACTGTTCTCAGGAAATAGCTCAAAAATAAATGTCATTACTTCATTATCTAACCTAAGAGACATGATCTGGCTTTCAGAATTACACCCTTATTGGATCACAGAATGATACATTGTTTGAAGTACCAGTATTTTTAGTTTAATAAATTGAGGAAAAGGAAGGAGTCTCTTTTCCATTGTTGGTATTTGTGCTGCAAAGTCAACAAGAGGTTGTCAAGTCTGTAAATAATTACTGTGTGGAGCTTTTTTGTTGGAGCAAATTTTTCCACGAGAAATTAAGATTAAGCATAGATTTAGACCTACAAACCCAGGTAGCAAGCAGAGGTAAAGCCATGAAAGATTTCTTGTTACCTACTCATTCACAGCTAATTACATGCATTACAATAGGAAATACTCAATAAATACTTGAATTAATAATGTAAGTTGGACTTAAGAGTATGTGTGACATAGGATAGTTGTAAAACTTCAGTGTTATTGTACAGGACATTGTTTTGGATAAAAACAAAGTATTGATACTATTAGATATAAGCTTATTATTATTATTTTAACCTAAGCATCACCAGTGCTTTCACATTACAGTAGATTAATGGCATTCACAGATTTAACATTCAGAATATCAGTTCCTTGGGTTTGGAGGGAAAATGAAAAGGTAGGCAACTAACAAGAACCAATCTACTTCACTCTTCCTGGTGCTGAGGGCTGCCTCAATCCACTTAGTAGTAGCTGAGAAAACCTCTGGATTAGCAAAGGTGGAGGCATGTAGGAGCCATGGATATTTTGGGGCAGTACTAGCTGAACCACATCAGAGGCCAAAAGATTCAGCCTTGGGATCTACCTTCAAAAAGGTACTAAATCTCAGCATGATCTATTAATGGGACCAGACATTCAGACTGAAACTGCAACTTAAAAAAAAGTAGATAACAATCTTAGATGACTGTCTTTCCTAATTTCAATATGGAATGTGCCTGTTTTAAAAAAAAAAATCTGGCAGGAAAGACAGGAAAAGAACATCTTACCACGATGTTCACACGCTCCCAAGAGATTGATGATGTTTGGGTGGTGTCCAAGTTTACAAAGCACCTCCAGTTCCCCAGCGAAGTCCCTGTGGTCATCTTTGGAAGCATATTCTGGGAAGAAAGTAAAGAGTAGTGATCCCTTTCTGTTACACCTCTTCAGAAACAACTGTCCCCCCTCTGCTTCCCAGAACCTTCAGGTACACTCAGCCACCATTAGGTCTGGAAAACTGTATAGAAATCAGAGATGACTATAATGCAGATGCTTCTTTATTGTTGGGGGCTGTCCTGTACAAAGTAGGATGTTTGGCTGCACCTCTGACCTGACCCACTAGATACCAGTAGCCCAACTGAAAATGTATCCAGAAATCACCAAATGTCCCCCCTGGGGGAAAAATCACCCCTGCTTGAGAACCACTGCTCTGAAGTTTTCCTGTTGAAGCTCTCAAATATCCAGGGAAATGATTTGGTCGAGATGGAGCTGCATCCATTCTTAGACTCTGGCTCTCCCAGCTAACTCTACCGTCCAGAGACAAATATGCTCAGGGATAAAAACAAAGTTGTAGTGAAACATCAGCAGTAGTGTACACACCTTGCTTTATTATAATAACTTTACTTTTTTCATAAACCAGTCCTACTGAAAAAATTCAAATCTCAATGTCATTTTCATAGAAGTTGCTTGGTAGTCAGGAAACAGTTGCATTTATTTCTGTTCCTTTCATTCCATCTGTCCGCTAGCACTTTGATCAGAGGGAGAACCACCAGTCAGGCTGAAGAGAAAGCTCTTTGGCTGATGCACAACTGGCTGATCAGCCTTGAGTCAGTGACAGTATGCTATTATGGCTTTTTGAAGAAATAACATTGGGGGAAAGGGTGAGAAGGGAGCTGGTAGCCATGTGAATGCCTGAACATGCTTGGAAATTATGGGAATGTTTCATATGGGCTAAGGGTACCCATAAGGCTGATAAGTAGGCAATTCCAAGTCGAGGACCCTGTTTATACCACAGGGACCTGAGGGTCAATACCTTGGAAGCATTTAAAAAGCAAAGCTCTTTATAATAAGGTTGTCAGTAGCTGCCCTCTTTGCATGCATGATTTTTCCTGCAAAAATTGTCTGCCCTGGTGCCCTGTTAAGCTATTCTACCTCTTCACATGGGCATGAGATAGACAATCAGCTCAGGTCAGATGCCAATAAAAACTGATGCTACAAAGTTCTACACCCTCTCTCCTCTCACTATTTTTACTGCTTCCTAAAGCTCCCTGTAACTAAAGTAGCAAAATGAAAAAGGGATTTCTGGATGCTAAGCAAGGGGTGTGTGTGTGTGTGTGTGTGTGTGTGTGTGTGTGTGTGGTTTGAAACATTACTGTCTCTAAGCATAAATAATACTGTGTTTATTTTGTTTTGTTCATTTTCTGACATAGTGTTTTCTAGCAATGTGGAAAACAGCGATGATTTAAAAAGATTTAGGGTTAATTGTCATCTTAGGCTTAATATTGCAGTCAAAAAGAAGGAAAACCCATCAGCAACCTCAGAGAGTCCTTACAATGGAGCTGCCCAATGCAACTAGTAATTACATTGCTGGCTCTAATACGCCACTTTTCAAGCCTGTGTGCTGTAAAAGCAACAGTGCAGCTTCGCAATCAAGTCATTTCTAAACTGCCATTTCACCCGCAAGAGAAGACAGCTAGTATTGCCAGGGAACAAGTCATTCTGCTTTCTCAGAAGATCTGATTAAATGGATAGGCCCCAAGCAGTCTTTTTTTCTTTTTCTTCCCCCAAGCAGTCTTGAACACAACTGGAAAAGATCTAGTTCCTGTGACCATACATCAAGGGTTTTCAAACTTGAGTGTACAGAAGAGCCACTGAGCAAGCTTAAAAACATAGATTTTTCATGCACCATCCCAGAAATTAGAATACAGTAGAACCATGAGAAGGAGAAACCCAAGTAGATGCATTTCTAACAATATTTCTAGGAATGTTGATGCAGATAATCCATGAAGATAGTGGTTTGCCAAGTGTGGTCTCCCAAGCCTCAGAATCAGCATCACATGGGAACTAATTAGAAATCCAAGTTCTCTGGCCCTGCGCCAGACTTACTGTATCAGAAACTGTGGGGTGGAGCTGAAGAATCTGGTTTTTTAACAAGCCTTCCAGGTGATTCGGATGCATGCTCAATTTTGAGGACCACTGGATTAAGAAAAATAATGCTCCCCCAAAGTCAGCAGGGTATGACAGAGAATCTGTATTCTCACATCCCAAGGAATCAAGACAGTGGTATCTAAATAGCTTATGCCTTCATGTTTACACCCTGACCCTCAAAGGAAACATCACCTTCAGTTGCACATAACAGCTCTATCTGACACCACGCCAACTTTTTCTTTAAAGAGCGTAAGACCTTAGAGGAAAGATTCAACAGGAAGTCAAGCTGTCCCCCGACCCTAATAAAATGCTGACTCGAGCAGTCCAAGCACTGACCTTTCATTCTCTTGATGGCAGCGTCCATCCGTAACCCATCCTTCTTGATGCGAGCTTTCAGAACCTGGCCAAAATTACCCTCCCCAATCACATCTTGAAATTTGATGTCATTCCAGTCAAGCACTGGATAAATTGTAGGATCTGGGTTGTTTTTGGCCTTCCTGTTCAGGGCCAGAGTTCCTGAGTTGAACTGCACAGCTGGTTCTTCCCGCTAGAAAAATAATGGTTTTGTGTCAGGATTTTTCGTAATTTTAAGGTACATAATACCTCCTGATTTGTACCCACACTGGGTGAAAAAAGAAATACTGTATCCAATTCTAGAATGAAAACGGAAATAGGGTTCATTGAACAGGCCCACTCAGATGAAGTAGCTGCCTATAGAGCTGCATGGGCACGATCACAGGCCTCAGTGGCAAAGCACGCCACAATCAATTAGTTATGTCTGCAGAGGTGAGGGAGGGGAGGATAACAGCATGTATGCCACGAAATAGCATATTCCTGAGTTAGTCACACTTGAGTTTCTACTCTGCTGTGGAATGAGCAGGCGTTGAGTTCTGATCTGGAGAAGAACTCAGAGATCGATATGAGTCAATCACAGGACACACCTCTGTGAGAGCTTTGTTTCCTAGCGTCATCTTGGTCTATTCTTGGCTCTTACTCAACTTGTCCTAAAGCTCAGAATCTCTCAAGCCCACTCTGGCACAGACACTGGCCCCAAGATGACTGATGCTTAGAGTAAAACCCAACAGGGTGTCTCCTTTTCTCCTGAGTTTCAGTGGCTGCTGATGGTATCAGAACAAAGCATCAGTAGTACCATGATGCGCTCTAGCACTCTCTACCACCTTGTTGGTCCTTCCTCTACAGGGACAGCCTGAGTTGAGCCAGCTCTGGCAAGGAGTCGGATTACAGAGCTTCCCTTGTTCTGTACTGGAGGGAATCTCAGGGACTCATGTACAGGAAGGTATACTTCATTTGGAATATGTAATTGTACTCAATGTTTCATATACAGAATCAATAAAGTTGGGTACAGATTAATTTTACAGGGCTTGAAACCACAAACTAGAGAAATGTTCAGGCTGTAGTATAGCAAAGGACTCAAATGGGGTGCCTATAGGTAAAGTATGATTTTCTAAACTTTTTACTGGTCAAAATTCCTAGATGAAAGAAAGAGGCCGTGCCAAGCACCATGAACTATGGCTGCAGACCGAAGGGTGCACAGGAATGGAGATACACACGTATAGGTAATCCATACATATAGGAGGGATAATAGAATTGAAAGAGATATTAGAAGTACAAAATGGAAACTGGAAACAGGGAAACGTGGGGAACACTGGTCTAGTGCAAATCTTCATTACCTATCACTCTGAGGTCTGGTTACCCTTCTGCCATTCATTACCAAAAATGTTCAGTTCTTTATATTACAAGATTACCCTTGCTGGTGACTTATTACTAGTATGACTGTATTCTCTTTCTGATGGGGCAGTAGTCCTGCTTTAGGCTTGGTTTCCTGCATACTTATTAAGAGCAGCCTTTTCACTCTTAGAATTGTTCTGATTTGGACAAGAAATTATATAGTCATGCTATTTATCTCCCATTTCATAATGGAAGACAAAGAAAAGACGAAACTTGCCTAAGGGAAATATTTGCTTTACAGGTAAAATTTTTGACCCACGTCTTTAAAATGAAGGTTCTGCATATATGTGGAATTGCACTTATTACTATTAGGAAGATGAGACATACCACGTTTTGGAAGGCTTGGGCCATTCTTCTTTGGACGTTTGCCCTCTTCAACTGCAACATGATCAGAAAGGCCAACAGCACCGTCAGGCAGGTCATTCCCGCTGAGCCAAGGATGGCAATCAGCAGCATCTTCCCGCTTCCGAGGTCTGCTGGGGCTGTGCCGGAGAACACAGGAGAAGGAGCAGGTTAGTCTAGGTAGAGAGAGAGGCCAAGACCATCTGCAGGAGAAGTCACAGTGTAATGGGAAAGTAATGGCAGCCTGAGCCCAGCCTGAGCCCTGCTAGGTGACCTTGGGCTACTCATTTATTTTCTGGAACTCAGTGGAGATGAGTCTGACTCACAGGGCTGTTATAAGTTCAAAGAAATGTGCAAAAGACCTTTTTAAATGGCAACATGCTAATCACTAATTGTTGTCCTTTGTTCAACTTTCACTTCCAAGTACAGGCCCAAGCAGATGAATATTATCAAGTAATAGTGAGAATGACTAACTAGATCTATGACTTTGGGTAAGTGACTAAACCTCCCTGCACAATTTAACCACCTAGAAAAGCTTTAAAGCTCTGCAACTCTAAGGAGCATAGCGTCTGTAAGATATTTGGCTTTGGCTTTTTTCTTGTTTTAAAGAGCTAATGGAGATTTTCTTACTAGGCACTCTGATCTGAAGTGCCAGATGCAAGGCCTCTGCATGAAGCACCCTGTGAACAACTGAAACTAGACGAAGCACAAAGGAAAACAAAACAAAACAAAACAAAAAGACAATCTGCAAAACCTCTGAAAAAAAAGCCTCTGCACCTCTAGCTCTTGTGGAGGTTGGCATCTTCAGTGGAGGCTCCTATTGCAGGGGGACCTTCAAGATGGTGGAGGAGTAAGATATAGAGATCACCTTCCTCCCCACAAATACATCAAAAATACATCTACATGTGGAACAACTCCTACAGAACACGTACTGAACGCTGGCAGAAGACCTCACACTTCCCAAAAGGCAAGAAAATCCCCCCCATACCTGACCACGTGGCTGACAGGGTCTTGGTGCTCTGGCCTGGTGTGAGGCCTGAGCCTCTGAGGTGGGAGAGCCGAGTTCAGGATATTGGACCACCAGAGACTGCCTGGCCCCACGTAATATCAATTGGCAAGAGCTCTCCCAGAGATCTCCATCTCAACGCTAAGACCCAGCTCCACCCAACAGCCAACAAGCTCCAGTGCTTGACGCCCCATGCCAAACAACTAGCAAGACAGGAACACAACACAACCCATTAGGAAAGAGGCTGCCTAAAATCATACTAAGTTCACAGACACCAGAAAACACACCACTGAACATGGCCCTGCCCAACAGAAAGACAAGATCCAGCCTCATCCACCAGAACACAGGCACCAGTCCCCTACACCAGGAAGCCTACACAAGCCACTGACCCAACCTCACCCACTGTGGGCAGACACCAAAAAAAACCAGGAACTACGAATGTGCAGCCTGTGAAAAGGAGACCCCAAAAACAGTAAGTTAAGCAAAATGAGAAGACAGAGAAATATGCAGCAGATGTAGGAACAAGGTAAAAACCCACCATACCAAACAAATGAAGAGGAAATAGGCAGTCTACCTGAAAAAGAAGTCAGAGGAATAATAGTAAAGATGATCCAAAATCTTGGAAATAGAATGGAGAAAATACAGGAAACGTTTAACCAGGACCTAGAAGAACTAAAGGGCAAGCAAACAATGCTGAACAACACAATAAATGAAATTAAAAATACTCTAGAAGGAATCAATAGCAGAATAACTGAGGCAGAAGAATGGGTAAGTGTCCTGGAAGATAAAATAGTGGAAATAACTACCACAGAGCAGAATAAAGAAAAAAGAATGAAAAGAATTGAGGACAGTCTCAGAGACCTCTGGGACAACATTAAATGCACCAACATTTGAATTATAGGGGTCCCAGAAGAAGAAGAGAAAAAGAAAGGGTCTGAGAAAATATTTGAAAAGATTACAGTTGAAAACTTCCCTAACATGGGAAAGGAAATAAGTCCAGGAAGTGCAGAGAGTCCCATACAGGATAAAGCCAAGGAGAAACATGCCAAGACACATATTAATCAAACTATCAAAAATTAAATACAAAGAAAAATTATGAAAAGCAGCAAGGGAAAAGCAACAAATAACATACGAGGGAATCCCCATAAGGTTAACAGCTGATCTTTCAGCAGAAACTCTGCAGGCCAGCAGGGAGTGGCAAGACATATTTAAGTGATGAAAGTGAAAAACCTACAACCAAGATTACTCTACCTAGCAAGGATCTCATTCAGATTCAACAGAGAAATTAAAACCTTTACAGACAAGCAAAAGCTAAGAGAATTCAGCACCACCAAACCAGCTCTACAACAAATGCTAAAGGAACTTCTCTAGGCAGGAAATACAAGAGAAGGAAAGACCTACGAAAACAAACTCAAAACAACTAAGAAAATGGTAATAGGAACATACATACTGATAATTTCCTTAAAAGTAAATGGATTAAATGCTCCAACCAAAAGACACAGACTGGCTGAATGGATACAAAAACAAGACCTGTATGTATGCTGTCTACAAGAGACCCACTTCAGACCTAGGGACACATACAGACTGAAAGTGAGGGGATGGAAAAAGATATTCCATGCAAATGGAAAGCAAAAGAAACCTGGAGTAGCAATTCTCATATCAGACAAAATAGACTTTAAAATAAAGACTATTCCAAGAGACAACGAAGGACACTACATAATGATCAAGGGATCAATCCAAGAAGAAGATATAACAACTGTAAATATTTATGCATCCAACATAGGAGCACCTCAATACACAAGGCAAATGCTAACAGCCATAAAAGGGGAAATGGACAGTCACAATTTAATAGTAGGGGACTTTAACACCCCACTTTCACCAATGGACAGGTCATCCAGAATGAAAATAAAGAAGGAAACACAAGCTTTAAATGACACATTAGACAAGATGGACTTAATTGATATTTATAAGAGATTCCATCCAATAAAAACAGAATACACTTTCTTTTCAAGGGCTCATGGAACATTCTCCAGGATAGATCATATCTTGGGTCACAAATTGAGCCTTGGTAAATTTAAGAAAACTGAAATCATATCAAGTATCTTTTCTGAGCACAACACGATGAGACTAGATATCAATTACAGGGAAAAAACTGTAAAAAATACAAACATATGGAGGCTAAACAATACACTACTAAATAACCAAGACATCATTGAAGAAATCAAAGAGAAAATCAAAAAGTACCTAGAAACAAATGACAATGAAAACACGATGACCCAAAACCTATGGGATGCAGCAAAAGCAGTTCTAAGAGGGAAGTTTACAGCAATACAATACTACCTGAAGAAACTAAAAAAATCTCAAATAAACAACCTAATCTTACAACTAAAGCAATGAGAGAAAGAAGAACAAAAAAAAAACCCTCAAAATTAGCAGAGGAAAAGAAATCATAAAGATCAGATCAGAAATAAATGAAAAAGAAATGAAGGAAATGATAGCAAAGATCAATAAAACTAAAAGCGGGTTCTTTGAGAAGATAAACAAAATTAATAAACCATTAGCCAGACTCATCAAGAAGAAAGGGAGAAGACTCAAATCAATAGAATTAGAAATGAAAAAGAGGTAACAACTGACACTGCAGAAATACAAAGGATCATGAGAGATTACTACAAGCAACTATGTGAATAAAATGGACAACCTGGAAGAAATGGACAAATTCTTAGAATAGCACAATCTTCTGAGACTGAACCAGGAAGAAATGGAAAGTATAAACAGACCAATCACAAGCACTGAAATTGAAACTGTGATTAAAGATCTTCCAACAAACAAACGCCCAGGACCAGATGGCTTCACAGGAGAATTCTATCAAACATTTAGAGAAGAGCTAACACCTATCCTTCTCAAACTCTTCCAAAATATAGCAGAGGGAGAAACACTCCGAAACTCATTCTAGGACACCACCATCAGCCTGATACCAAAACCAGGCAAAGATGTCGCAAAGAAAGGAAACTACAGGCCAATATCACTGATGAACATAGATGCAAATCTCCTCAACAAAATACTAGCAAACAGAATCCAACAGCACATTAAAAGGATCACACACCATGATCAAGTGGGGTTTATCCCAGGAATGCAAGGATTCTTCAATATATGCAAATCAATCAATGTGATACACCATATTAACAAATTGAAGGAGAAAAACCATATGATCATCTCAATAGATGCAGAAAAAGCTTTTGACAAAATTCAACACCTATTTATGATAAAAACTCTCCATAAAGAGGCATAGAGGGAACCTACCTCAACATAATAAAGGCCATATATGAAAAACCCACAGCCAATACCATCCTTAATGGTGGAAAATTGAAACCATTTCCACTAAGATCAGGAAAAAGACAAGGTTGCCCACTCTCACCACTATTATTCAACATTGTTTTGGAATTTTTA